>NW_022265014.1:785031-803934 GCF_002021735.2 Oncorhynchus kisutch | reverse complement strand
TTTTTCATCAACAAATATAATTTCCCTCCTCCACAAAACAAACCCTTCATAAATCCACTTCTCCTCAAAACAATGGGAGATAATTTTACAGCCGAGAAGAACTCTAAAAATACTTTTATTCCTCCTTTAATCTAATCCTTTAAAACACATCTTACTTCCTCACCATCTCGTGTCTATCGTGTCTCACATCTTTAACTTGTCCTTGTCTTTTCTGTTTCTTACAATAGTGAAAACCCCTCAAAATAACAACAGTGTTATTGAACATCTCTTACACTCCTTAAAACAGTGAATGAACATTGTTTCTCTTATATTACATAAGGACATCCATCTCCAACATCTGAGTTAATGACAGAACAAAAGCACTAACTGCAATGATGCCATGTATCACCCCTCATACATTATCACCAGTCCCCCTTTAGTAATGGTGCCATGTATCACCCCCTCATTACATATCACCAGTCCCCTTTATTAATGGTGGCTGTGTACAGTGTTCTCCATGCTGGTTTTACCCTGGTCATCATCCCCCTCCAGTTTACATATCACCAGTCCCCATCAAACACCCTCTCATTACATATTCACCAGTCCCCATCAAACCCCCCATTACATATTCACCAGCCCCATCAACCACCCCCCATTACATATCCACCAGTCCCCATCAACACCCCCCCATTTACATAGCACCAGTCCCCATCAACACCCTCCATTACATATCACCAGTCCCCATCAACACCCCCATTACATATCACAGTCCCATCAACGCCCCCCATTACATATCACCAGTCCCCATCAACACCCCCCATTACATATCACCAGTCCCCATCAACACCCCCCCCATTACATATCACCAGTCCCCATCAACACCCCCCATTACATATCACCAGTCCCCCATCAACACCCCCCATTACATATCACCAGTCCCATCAACACCCTCCATACATATCACCAGTCCCCACAACACCCCCCCATTACATATCACCAGTCCCCATCAACACCTCCATTACATATCACCAGTCCCCATCAACACCCTCATTACATATCACCAGTCCCCATCAACACCCCTCATTACATATCACCAGTCCCCATCAACACCCCCATTACATATCACCAGTCCCCATCAACACCCCCATTACATATCACCAGTCCCCATTCAACACCCTCAATTACATATCACAGTCCCCTTTAGTAACGGTGGCTTGTACAGTGGTCTCCATGCTGGTTTTACCTTGTCATCATCACCCCCCCATTACATATCACCAGTCCCCATCAAACACCCCCCATTACATATCACCAGTCCCCATCAACACCCCCCATTACATATCACAGTCCCCATCAACACCCTCCATTACATATCACCAGTCCCCATCAACACCCTCCATTACATATCACCAGTCCCCATCAACACCCTCCATTACATATCACCAGTCCCCATCAACACCCCCCCATTACATATCACCAGTCCCCATCAACACCCTCCATTACATATCACCAGTCCCCATCAACACCCTCCATTACATATCACCAGTCCCCATCAACACCCCCCATTACATATCACCAGTCCCCATCAACACCCCCCATTACATATCACCAGTCCCCATCAACACCCCCCATTACATATCACCAGTCCCCATCAACACCCCCCATTACATATCACCAGTCCCCTGTACAGTGGTCTCCATGCTGGTTTTACCTTGTCATCAACACCCTCCATTACATATCACCAGTCCCCTGTACAGTGTTCTCCATGCTGGTTTTACCTTGTCATCAACACCCTCCATTACATATCACCAGTCCCCTGTACAGTGGTCTCCATGCTGGTTTTACCTTGTCATCAACACCCTCCATTACATATCACCAGTCCCCATCAACACCCCCCATTACATATCACCAGTCCCCTGTACAGTGTTCTCCATGCTGGTTTTACCTTGTCATCAACACCCTCCATTACATATCACCAGTCCCCATCAACACCCCCCATTACATATCACCAGTCCCCTGTACAGTGGTCTCCATGCTGGTTTTACCTTGTCATCAACACCCCCCATTACATATCACCAGTCCCCATCAACACCCCCCATTACATATCACCAGTCCCCATCAACACCCTCCATTACATATCACCAGTCCCCTGTACAGTGTTCTCCATGCTGGTTTTACCTTGTCATCAACACCCCCCATTACATATCACCAGTCCCCATCAACACCCCCCATTACATATCACCAGTCCCCATCAACACCCCCCATTACATATCACCAGTCCCCTGTACAGTGGTCTCCATGCTGGCTTTACCTTGTCATCAACACCCTCCATTACATATCACCAGTCCCCTGTACAGTGCTCTCCATGCTGGCTTTACCTTGTCATCAACACCCCTCATTACATATCACCAGTCCCCTTTAGTAACGGTGGCTTGTACAGTGTTCTCCATGCTGGTTTTACCTTGTCATCAACACCCTCCATTACATATCACCAGTCCCCTGTACAGTGGTCTCCATGCTGGTTTTACCTTGTCATCAACACCCTCCATTACATATCACCAGTCCCCTGTACAGTGGTCTCCATGCTGGCTTTACCTTGTCATCAACACCCTCCATTACATATCACCAGTCCCCTGTACAGTGGTCTCCATGCTGGCTTTACCTTGTCATCAACACCCCCCATTACATATCACCAGTCCCCTGTACAGTGTTCTCCATGCTGGTTTTACCTTGTCATCAACACCCTCCATTACATATCACCAGTCCCCATCAACACCCTCCATTACATATCACCAGTCCCCTGTACAGTGGTCTCCATGCTGGCTTTACCTTGTCATCAACACCCTCCATTACATATCACCAGTTCCCTGTACAGTATTCTCCATGCTGGCTTTACCTTGTCATCAACACCCCCCATTACATATCACCAGTCCCCTGTACAGTGGTCTCCATGCTGGCTTTACCTTGTCATCAACACCCCCCATTACATATCACCAGTTCCCTGTACAGTGGTCTCCATGCTGGCTTTACCTTGTCATCAACACCCCCCATTACATATCACCAGTTCCCTGTACAGTGGTCTCCATGCTGGTTTTACCTTGTCATCAACACCCTCCATTACATATCACCAGTCCCCATCAACACCCCTCATTACATATCACCAGTCCCCATCAACACCCTCCATTACATATCACCAGTCCCCATCAACACCCCCCATTACATATCACCAGTCCCCATCAACACCCTCCATTACATATCACCAGTCCCCATCAACACCCTCCATTACATATCACCAGTCCCCTTTAGTAACGGTGGCTTGTACAGTGGTCTCCATGCTGGTTTTACCTTGTCATCATCACCCCCCCATTACATATCACCAGTCCCCATCAACACCCCCCATTACATATCACCAGTCCCCATCAACACCCCCCATTACATATCACCAGTCCCATCAACACCCTCCATTACATATCACCAGTCCCCATCAACACCCTCCATTACATATCACCAGTCCCCATCAACACCCCTCCATTACATATCACCAGTCCCCATCAACACCCCCCATTACATATCACCAGTCCCCATCAACACCCTCCATTACATATCACCAGTCCCCATCAACACCCTCCATTACATATCACCAGTCCCCATCAACACCCCCCCATTACATATCACCAGTCCCCATCAACACCCCCCATTACATATCACCAGTCCCCATCAACACCCCCCATTACATATCACCAGTCCCCATCAACACCCCCCATTACATATCACCAGTCCCCTGTACAGTGGTCTCCATGCTGGTTTTACCTTGTCATCAACACCCTCCATTACATATCACCAGTCCCCTGTACAGTGTTCTCCATGCTGGTTTTACCTTGTCATCAACACCCTCCATTACATATCACCAGTCCCCTGTACAGTGGTCTCCATGCTGGTTTTACCTTGTCATCAACACCCTCCATTACATATCACCAGTCCCCATCAACACCCCCCATTACATATCACCAGTCCCCTGTACAGTGTTCTCCATGCTGGTTTTACCTTGTCATCAACACCCTCCATTACATATCACCAGTCCCCATCAACACCCCCCATTACATATCACCAGTCCCCTGTACAGTGGTCTCCATGCTGGTTTTACCTTGTCATCAACACCCCCCCATTACATATCACCAGTCCCCATCAACACCCCCCATTACATATCACCAGTCCCCATCAACACCCTCCATTACATATCACCAGTCCCCTGTACAGTGTTCTCCATGCTGGTTTTACCTTGTCATCAACACCCCCCATTACATATCACCAGTCCCCATCAACACCCCCCATTACATATCACCAGTCCCCATCAACACCCCCCATTACATATCACCAGTCCCCTGTACAGTGGTCTCCATGCTGGCTTTACCTTGTCATCAACACCCTCCATTACATATCACCAGTCCCCTGTACAGTGCTCTCCATGCTGGCTTTACCTTGTCATCAACACCCCTCATTACATATCACCAGTCCCCTTTAGTAACGGTGGCTTGTACAGTGTTCTCCATGCTGGTTTTACCTTGTCATCAACACCCTCCATTACATATCACCAGTCCCCTGTACAGTGGTCTCCATGCTGGTTTTACCTTGTCATCAACACCCTCCATTACATATCACCAGTCCCCTGTACAGTGGTCTCCATGCTGGCTTTACCTTGTCATCAACACCCTCCATTACATATCACCAGTCCCCTGTACAGTGGTCTCCATGCTGGCTTTACCTTGTCATCAACACCCCCCATTACATATCACCAGTCCCCTGTACAGTGTTCTCCATGCTGGTTTTACCTTGTCATCAACACCCTCCATTACATATCACCAGTCCCCATCAACACCCTCCATTACATATCACCAGTCCCCTGTACAGTGGTCTCCATGCTGGCTTTACCTTGTCATCAACACCCTCCATTACATATCACCAGTTCCCTGTACAGTATTCTCCATGCTGGCTTTACCTTGTCATCAACACCCCCCATTACATATCACCAGTCCCCTGTACAGTGGTCTCCATGCTGGCTTTACCTTGTCATCAACACCCCCCATTACATATCACCAGTTCCCTGTACAGTGGTCTCCATGCTGGCTTTACCTTGTCATCAACACCCCCCATTACATATCACCAGTTCCCTGTACAGTGGTCTCCATGCTGGTTTTACCTTGTCATCAACACCCTCCATTACATATCACCAGTCCCCATCAACACCCCCCATTACATATCACCAGTCCCCTGTACAGTGGTCTCCATGCTGGCTTTACCTTGTCATCAACACCCCCCATTACATATCACCAGTCCCCATCAACACCCCCCATTACATATCACCAGTCCCCTGTACAGTGTTCTCCATGCTGGCTTTACCTTGTCATCAACACCCCCCATTACATATCACCAGTCCCCTGTACAGTGCTCTCCATGCTGGCTTTACCTTGTCATCAACACCCTCCATTACATATCACCAGTCCCCATCATCACCCTCCATTACATATCACCAGTCCCCTGTACAGTGTTCTCCATGCTGGCTTTACCTTGTCATCAACACCCCTCATTACATATCACCAGTTCCCTGTACAGTGTTCTCCATGCTGGCTTTACCTTGTCATCAACACCCCTCATTACATATCACCAGTTCCCTGTACAGTGTTCTCCATGCTGGCTTTACCTTGTCATCAACACCCTCCATTACATATCACCAGTCCCCATCAACACCCTCCATTACATATCACCAGTCCCCTGTACAGTGGTCTCCATGCTGGCTTTACCTTGTCATCAACACCCTCCATTACATATCACCAGTCCCCTGTACAGTGGTCTCCATGCTGGTTTTACCTTGTCATCAACACCCCCCATTACATATCACCAGTCCCCATCAACACCCCCCATTACATATCACCAGTCCCCATCAACACCCTCCATTACATATCACCAGTCCCCTGTACAGTGTTCTCCATGCTGGTTTTACCTTGTCATCAACACCCCCCATTACATATCACCAGTCCCCATCAACACCCCCCATTACATATCACCAGTCCCCATCAACACCCCCCATTACATATCACCAGTCCCCTGTACAGTGGTCTCCATGCTGGCTTTACCTTGTCATCAACACCCTCCATTACATATCACCAGTCCCCTGTACAGTGCTCTCCATGCTGGCTTTACCTTGTCATCAACACCCCTCATTACATATCACCAGTCCCCTTTAGTAACGGTGGCTTGTACAGTGTTCTCCATGCTGGTTTTACCTTGTCATCAACACCCTCCATTACATATCACCAGTCCCCTGTACAGTGGTCTCCATGCTGGTTTTACCTTGTCATCAACACCCTCCATTACATATCACCAGTCCCCTGTACAGTGGTCTCCATGCTGGCTTTACCTTGTCATCAACACCCTCCATTACATATCACCAGTCCCCTGTACAGTGGTCTCCATGCTGGCTTTACCTTGTCATCAACACCCCCCATTACATATCACCAGTCCCCTGTACAGTGTTCTCCATGCTGGTTTTACCTTGTCATCAACACCCTCCATTACATATCACCAGTCCCCATCAACACCCTCCATTACATATCACCAGTCCCCTGTACAGTGGTCTCCATGCTGGCTTTACCTTGTCATCAACACCCTCCATTACATATCACCAGTTCCCTGTACAGTGTTCTCCATGCTGGCTTTACCTTGTCATCAACACCCCCCATTACATATCACCAGTCCCCTGTACAGTGGTCTCCATGCTGGCTTTACCTTGTCATCAACACCCCCCATTACATATCACCAGTTCCCTGTACAGTGGTCTCCATGCTGGCTTTACCTTGTCATCAACACCCCCCATTACATATCACCAGTTCCCTGTACAGTGGTCTCCATGCTGGTTTTACCTTGTCATCAACACCCTCCATTACATATCACCAGTCCCCATCAACACCCCCCATTACATATCACCAGTCCCCTGTACAGTGGTCTCCATGCTGGCTTTACCTTGTCATCAACACCCCCCATTACATATCACCAGTCCCCATCAACACCCCCCATTACATATCACCAGTCCCCTGTACAGTGTTCTCCATGCTGGCTTTACCTTGTCATCAACACCCCCCATTACATATCACCAGTCCCCTGTACAGTGCTCTCCATGCTGGCTTTACCTTGTCATCAACACCCTCCATTACATATCACCAGTCCCCATCATCACCCTCCATTACATATCACCAGTCCCCTGTACAGTGTTCTCCATGCTGGCTTTACCTTGTCATCAACACCCCTCATTACATATCACCAGTTCCCTGTACAGTGTTCTCCATGCTGGCTTTACCTTGTCATCAACACCCCTCATTACATATCACCAGTTCCCTGTACAGTGTTCTCCATGCTGGCTTTACCTTGTCATCAACACCCTCCATTACATATCACCAGTCCCCATCAACACCCTCCATTACATATCACCAGTCCCCTGTACAGTGGTCTCCATGCTGGCTTTACCTTGTCATCAACACCCTCCATTACATATCACCAGTCCCCTGTACAGTGTTCTCCATGCTGGTTTTACCTTGTCATCAACACCCTCCATTACATATCACCAGTCCCCATCAACACCCCCCATTACATATCACCTGTCCCCTGTACAGTGGTCTCCATGCTGGTTTTACCTGGTCATCAACACCCCCCATTACATATCACCAGTCCCCTGTACAGTGGTCTCCATGCTGGCTTTACCTTGTCATCAACACCCTCCATTACATATCACCTGTCCCCATCAACACCCTCCATTACATATCACCAGTCCCCTGTACAGTGGTCTCCATACTGGCTTTACCTTGTCATCAACACCCCCCATTACATATCACCAGTCCCCTGTACAGTGTTCTCCATGCTGGCTTTACCTTGTCATCAACACCCTCCATTACATATCACCAGTCCCCATCAACACCCCCCATTACATATCACCAGTCCCCTGTACAGTGGTCTCCATGCTGGTTTTACCTTGTCATCAACACCCTCCATTACATATCACCAGTCCCCTGTACAGTGGTCTCCATGCTGGCGTTACCTTGTCATCAACACCCCTCATTACATATCACCAGTCCCCTGTACAGTGGTCTCCATGCTGGCTTTACCTTGTCATCAAGGCCCAGTTTCACCCTCCATTACATATCACCAGTCCCCTGTACAGTGGTCTCCATGCTGGCTTTACCTTGTCATCAACACCCTCCATTACATATCACCAGTCCCCTGTACAGTGGTCTCCATGCTGGCTTTACCTTGTCATCAACACCCTCCATTACATATCACCAGTCCCCTGTACAGTGGTCTCCATGCTGGCTTTACCTTGTCATCAACACCCCCCATTACATATCACCAGTCCCCTGTACAGTGGTCTCCATGCTGGCTTTACCTTGTCATCAACACCCCCCATTACATATCACCAGTCCCCTGTACAGTGGTCTCCATGCTGGCTTTACCTTGTCATCAACACCCCCCATTACATATCACCTGTCCCCATCAACACCCTCCATTACATATCACCAGTCCCCATCAACACCCCCCATTACATATCACCAGTCCCCTGTACAGTGGTCTCCATGCTGGCTTTACCTTGTCATCAACACCCCCCATTACATATCACCAGTCCCCTGTACAGTGGTCTCCATGCTGGCTTTACCTTGTCATCAACACCCCCCATTACATATCACCTGTCCCCATCAACACCCTCCATTACATATCACCAGTCCCCATCAACACCCCCCATTACATATCACCAGTCCCCTGTACAGTGGTCTCCATGCTGGCTTTACCTTGTCATCAACACCCCCCATTACATATCACCTGTCCCCATCAACACCCTCCATTACATATCACCAGTCCCCATCAACACCCCCCATTACATATCACCTGTTCCCTGTACAGTGGTCTCCATGCTGGCTTTACCTTGTCATCAACACCCTCCATTACATATCACCTGTTCCCTGTACAGTGGTCTCCATGCTGGCTGTACCTTGTCATCAACACCCTCCATTACATATCACCAGTCCCCTGTACAGTGGTCTCCATGCTGGCTTTACCTTGTCATCAACACCCTCCATTACATATCACCAGTCCCCATCAACACCCCCCATTACATATCACCAGTCCCCATCAACACCCCCCATTACATATCACCAGTTCCCTGTACAGTGTTCTCCATGCTGGCTTTACCTTGTCATCAACACCCTCCATTACATATCACCAGTCCCCATCAACACCCCCCATTACATATCACCAGTCCCCATCAACACCCCCCATTACATATCACCAGTCCCCTGTACAGTGGTCTCCATGCTGGCTTTACCTTGTCATCAACACCCCCCATTACATATCACCTGTCCCCATCAACACCCTCCATTACATATCACCAGTCCCCATCAACACCCCCCATTACATATCACCTGTTCCCTGTACAGTGGTCTCCATGCTGGCTTTACCTTGTCATCAACACCCTCCATTACATATCACCTGTTCCCTGTACAGTGGTCTCCATGCTGGCTGTACCTTGTCATCAACACCCTCCATTACATATCACCAGTCCCCTGTACAGTGGTCTCCATGCTGGCTTTACCTTGTCATCAACACCCTCCATTACATATCACCAGTCCCCATCAACACCCCCCATTACATATCACCAGTCCCCATCAACACCCCCCATTACATATCACCAGTTCCCTGTACAGTGTTCTCCATGCTGGCTTTACCTTGTCATCAACACCCTCCATTACATATCACCAGTCCCCTGTACAGTGGTCTCCATGCGGGCTTTACCTTGTCATCAAGGCCCAGTTTTACCCTCCAATGAGAGTCTTTTCTATTTTTCAATGTATCTTTATATAAACCTTGCCACACCCCCTATATAACTCCTCCCCATTCACCTCATCCAAACCCACCTCTTCCAGGGTGTAATCCCTAGTCTGTCTGACTCTGGGATAGTGGGTGTAATCCCTAGTCTGTCTGACTCTGGGATAGTGGGTGTAATCCCTAGTCTGTTTGACTCTGGGATATTAGGTCTAATCCATATTCTCTCTACTCTGGGATATTAGGTGTAATCCCTAGTCTGTTTGACTCTGGGATATTAGGTCTAATCCCTAGTCTCTCTACTCTGTGATATTGGGTCTAATCCCTAGTCTCTCTACTCTGGGATATTGGGTCTAATCCCTAGTCTGTCTGACTCTGGGATATTGGGTCTAATCCCTAGTCTCTATACTCTGGGATGTTGGGTCTAATCCCTAGTCTCTCTTTCTGTGATATTGAGTCTAATCCCTAGTCTCTCTACTCTGGGATATTGTGTCTAATCCCTAGTCTCTCTACTCTGGGATATTAGGTCTAATCCCTGGTCTGTCTGACTCTGGGATATTGGGACTAATTCCTAGTATGTCTGACTCTGGGATATTGGGTGTAATCCCTAGTCTATATGACTCTGGGATATTGGGTCTAATCCCTAGTCTGTCTGACTCTGGGATAGTGGGTGTAATCCCTAGTCTGTCGGACTCTGGCATATTAGGTCTAACCCCTAGTCTGTCTGACTCTGGGAAATTGGGTCTAATCGCAAATCTGTCTGACTCTGGGATATTGTGTCGAATCCCTAGTCTGTCTGACTCTGAGATATTGGGTCTAATCCTTAGTCTGTCTGACTCTGGGAAATTGGGTCTAATCGCAAATCTGTCTGACTCTGGGATGTTGGGTCTAATTCCTAGTATGTCTGACTCTGGGATATTGGGTCTAATCCTTAGTCTATATGACTCTGGGATATTGGGTCTAATCCCTAGTCTGTCTGACTCTGGGATATTGGGTCTAATCCCTAGTCTGTCGGACTCTGGGATAATGGGTCTAATCCCTAGTCTCTCTACTCTGGGATATTGGGTCTAATCCCTAGTCTCTCTACTCTGGGATATTAGGTGT
Organism: Oncorhynchus kisutch; assembly: GCF_002021735.2. Lineage (NCBI taxonomy): Eukaryota > Metazoa > Chordata > Actinopteri > Salmoniformes > Salmonidae > Oncorhynchus > Oncorhynchus kisutch. The sequence continues at coordinate 792,993 of NW_022265014.1, read as the reverse complement.
AATCCCTAGTCTCTCTACTCTGGGATATTGGGTCTAATCCCTAGTCTATATGACTCTGGGATATTGGGTCTAATCCCTAGTCTGTCTGACTCTGGGATATTGGGTCTAATCCCTAGTCTGTCTGACTCTGGGATATTAGGTCTAATCCCTAGTCTTTCTACTCAGGGATATTGGGTGTAATCCCTAGTCTCTCTATTCTGGGATATTGGGTCTAATCCCTAGTCTCTCTACTCTGAGATATTGGGTCTAATCCCTAGTCTCTCTACTCTGGGATATTGGGTGTAATCCCTAGTCTCTCTACTCTGGGATATTTGGTAGTCCACTCTTCTGCTGACAGAGCCTTCCTTCATCTTCCCAGCCGTTGTCCCACAATCCTTTCTGACCTCACCCCCCAAATGTTCAGCCACCCATCCTCCATCCATTAATGCGGGCCCGGCCAGGTCCATTAAACTTCTTTAGGGTGATGATTTTGCCCTTCACCAACGTCTTGGAGAAATTTGGAATAACTTCAGTTGTAGAATCCAGTCTTGCCCCAATACACCAGAGGTACCTCCAGCAGCCAGTGTAACAGACTCAGCCTTAGTGCTTCTGAACCCCTTCATTACACTCCAAACCCCTAAGAAGGCCTCCGTAATACGGAGCTACTCCATCCCTAGAAATCTGGCTACTATCAACCAAAACAAATAAATCCTTATTGAACTCGAATCCCCTTTCCTTCTGTAAAACCAGGCCTGCCACCCCTCTCCACACCACATTTTCCAGTCCATAAAGCAACCTTTGAATAAACTGGAACTGGAAAACAGCAACCCTACTAGCAACATCTACCAGACCTTGTCCCCCCCTCCGCTTTTGACCAATTAAAAACACTTTGTGGAACCCAAGTGATTTTTACCCCCCCCCCCCAAAATCGACAATAATTGCCTGTATCTTAGCCAGAAGGCCAGACGGTGGCTCTAAACATTATACCCGATGCCACAGTGCAGAGGCAACCACATTATTAATAACAGTATGCCTCCTGTATGACATACGAGATAACAACCATCCCCATCTCCTCCTCCTCCCTTCCACCATATCAACCACCCAATACAATGTATTTCCATTGGCCCCTCATCCCCCAGCTACACTCCAAGATACTTGAACCCTCCCCCCCTGGCAAAGCCATGATCCCTCCAGACCATTTCCCAATCTGTAAAGCATAACTTTTTGTTGTCCAAAATGTTCCTTTTGCAGAGGATATTCCCTTAAACCGATCAACCATGAGACTCAAACTATCCACCTCCACTTGATATTTCACCAAAATAAGTACATCATCAGCATTAGCTGAGAGACAAATAGGAGGAATATCCTCTGAAAGGTGCACCCCTTCAATGCGACTTCTAATGCTATTTAGTAGTGGCTCTATAACAATGGCAAACAACATTACAGACAACGAACACCCCTGTCTAGTTCCTCCACACACTTCAAAAAGGAGCACTCAAGCCAATGTTAACTTTCGATACTCTTTTAATGTCACCATGTGATCATGGCAGTAAAACCAGAGCTGAAACCAAAAGGCTCCAAAGTGGCCCCATAGAGGTATTGATGTTCAACTCGGTCAAATGCCTTTTCCTGATCAATTGAAGTTAGACCAGCATTCAACCCAACAGCCCTAGAGACATCCACAACATCCAGAATCAGGGAAATGTTATCCCCTATCTGCCTGTCAGGAACACAGTAGGTCCGTGTGATTTGCCCCATCACCTCCCTCAGCCTGGTGGACAAAGCCTTGGACAGCATCTTATAATCAGTGCACATTCAGGCCACCGGCCTCCAGTTCTTCACCTCCACAGGGTCACCCTTTTTTGGCAGTAAGGTGAGGGCAGCCATTCTGCAGCTTAACTGTAGTAACCCTCCGGTCAAACTATCGTTGACTACTGCTAGCCAATCCTCTCCCAACATCGCCCAAAAAGACTTCAAAAAGTCAACGGGAAGCCCATCAATGCCCGGTGCTCTTCCATTTTCCATGCCCTTTTAATGCAGTGTACAGCTCCTGCAAAGACAATGGTTGCTCTAGTTCAACCTGAGCTCCTGCAGCCACCTGTGGGAGCCCATCAAGGAACTGCTGTGTCACTGTTTAATCATCTTTATACTCACACTTCTAATTCCACTTGTAGAGCTCAGCATAGAACTCTACTGTCCTCTTTCTAATTCCACTTGTAGAACTCAGCATAGAACTCTACTGTCCTCTTTCTAATTCCACTTGTAGAACTCAGCATAGAACTCTACTGTCCTCTTTCTAATTCCACTTGTAGAGCTCAACATAGAATTCCACTGTCCTCTTTCTAATTCCACTTGTAGAGCTCAGCATAGACCTCCACTGTCCTCTTTCTAATTCCACTTGTAGAGCTCAGCATAGACCTCCACTGTCCTCTTTCTAATTCCACTTGTAGAACTCAGTATAGAACTCTACTGACCTCTTTCTAATTCCACTGGTAGAACTCAGCATAGAACTCTACTGTCCTCTTTCTAATTCCACTGGTAGAACTCAGCATAGAACTCTACTGTCCTCTTTCTAATTCCACTTGTAGAACTCAGCATAGAACTCTACTGTCCTCTTTCTAATTCCACTTGTAGAGCTCAACATAGAATTCCACTGTCCTCTTTCTAATTCCACTTGTAGAGCTCAGCATAGACCTCCACTGTCCTCTTTCTAATTCCACTTGTAGAGCTCAGCATAGACCTCCACTGTCCTCTTTCTAATTCCACTTGTAGAACTCAGTATAGAACTCTACTGACCTCTTTCTAATTCCACTGGTAGAACTCAGCATAGAACTCTACTGTCCTCTTTCTAATTCCACTGGTAGAACTCAGCATAGAACTCTACTGTCCTCTTTCTAATTCCACTGGTAGAACTCAGCAGAGAACTTTACTGTCCTCTTTCTAATTCCACTTGGGCTAGTGATCTCCTGTCCTCTAGTGATCTACTGTCCTCTAGTGATCTACTGTCCTCTAGTGATCTCCTGTCCTCTAGCAATCTCCTGTCCTCTAGTGATCTCCTGTCCTCTAGTGAGCTTCTGTCCTCTAGTGATCTCCTGTCCTCTAGTGATCTCCTGTCCTCTAGTGATCTCCTGTCCTCTAGTGATCTCCTGTCCTCTAGTGAGCTCCTGTCCTCTAGTGATCTCCTGTCCTCTAGTGATCTCCTGTCCTCTAGTGATCTCCTGTCCTCTAGTGATCTCCTGTCCTCTAGTGAGCTCCTGTCCTCTAGTGATCTCCTGTCCTCTAGTGATCTCCTGTCCTCTAGTGAGCTCCTGTCCTCTAGTGATCTCCTGTCCTCTGGTGATCTCCTGTCCAACAGCTGATTAGAGGTAATGAATAATACTTCTTTGCCCATTATTTTTCTCTAAGCCAAAGACAAATGGGGATGAGGCATCCATTTCAGAGATTCCCTGAAACTTACTTCTCACCAATAACCCCCTGTGTTCTGATATACAGCAGGTCTGCCAATGTCCCCTGTGTTCTGATACCCAGCAGGTCTACCAATGTCCCCTGTGTTCTGATACCCAGCAGGTCTACCAATGTCCCCTGTGCTCTGATACCCAGCAGGTCTACCAATGTCCCCTGTGCTCTGATACCCAGCAGGTCTACCAATGTCCCCTGTGTTCTGATACCCAGCAGGTCTACCAATGTCCCCTGTGTTCTGATACCCAGCAGGTCTACCAATGTCCCCTGTGTTCTGATACCCAGCAGGTCTACCAATGTCCCCTGTGTTCTGATATCCAGCAGGTCTACCAATGTCCCCTGTGCTCTGATACCCAGCAGGTCTACCAATGTCCCCTGTGCTCTGATACCCAGCAGGTCTACCAATGTCCCCTGTGTTCTGATACCCAGCAGGTCTGCCAATGTCCCCTGTGTTCTGATACCCAGCAGGTCTACCAATGTCCCCTGTGTTCTGATACCCAGCAGGTCTACCAATGTCCCCTGTGTTCTGATACCCAGCAGGTCTACCAATGTCCCCTGTGTTCTGATACCCAGCAGGTCTGCCAATGTCCCCTGTGCTCTGATACCCAGCAGGTCTACCAATGTCCCCTGTGCTCTGATACCCAGCAGGTCTGCCAATGTCCCCTGTGCTCTGATACCCAGCAGGTCTACCAATGAGGCTTTTTCCTCTCGAGTGCCTGAATATGACATCGATCTCCTGTGGTCTCAACCAACGTCAGGAGTTCCACTATTTCAGACTCTAGGGAGGTTCATTGATTTGCTGATATTTCTGGTGACATTCATCGTGTTTTGGATTACAGAATGGTTGAATCTGGATTTTCCCTAATATTCCACCACTGTTGAAGAGATACAAAACTGTCCTCTTCAGACCTCCACCTCTCCCAGAACAAAACTAAATCATTTCCTGAAGTGATCATCACTCGATGTAGTTATATTAAAATGCCAGTATGCACTTCAGGTGTTAATGTTCACCACCTCTGTTACTAAACAATGATCAGAACACTGGGGTTTCACAGGGTTAATGTCCACCACCTCTGTTACTAAACAATGATCAGAACACTGGGGTTTCACAGTGTTAATGTCCACCACCTTTGTTACTAAACAATGATCAGAACACTGGGGTTTCACAGGGTTAATGTCCACCACCTCTGTTACTAAACAATGATCAGAACACTGGGGTTTCACAGTGTTAATGTCCACCACCTCTGTTACTAAACAATGATCAGAACACTGGGGTTTCACAGGGTTAATGTCCACCACCTCTGTTACTAAACAATGATCAGAACACTGGGGTTTCACAGGGTTAATGTCCACCACCTCTGTTACTAAACAATGATCAGAACACTGGGGTTTCACAGTGTTAATGTCCACCACCTCTGTTACTAAACAATGATCAGAACACTGGGGTTTCACAGTGTTAATGTCCACAACCTCTGTTACTAAACAATGATCAGAACACTGGGGTTTCACAGTGTTAATGTCCACCACCTCTGTTACTAAACAATGATCAGAACACTGGGGTTTCACAGTGTTAATGTCCACCACCTCTGTTACTAAACAATGATCAGAACACTGGGGTTTCACAGTGTTAATGTCCACCACCTCTGTTACTAAACAATGATCAGAACACTGGGGTTTCACAGGGTTAATGTCCACCACCTCTGTTACTAAACAATGATCAGAACACTGGGGTTTCACAGGGTTAATGTCCACCACCTCTGTTACTAAACAATGATCAGAACACTGGGGTTTCACAGGGTTAATGTCCACCACCTCTGTTACTAAACAATGATCAGAAAATCCCACTGGGGTTTTATCACACTTAATTTACAGACCTGAGATTGATGCTCAAAAACAATAAAAACCTATCTAACCTGTCCAGAGAGATGGTGTTCTCTCTCACATTAGACCATGTGTTCTGTCTCGTGCCTCCATTTTGACTCTGCCAAATATCACGTTGTTCATGTGTTACAAAAAGGTGTTTAAAAAAAGTCCTTGAGGCTCTACGAGGTTCTTTGTGATTTCTATCTAAAATAACTGACTGTCCAGTTAAAATCCCCAGCAAGAAATAAATCATCCTCAGTGTTACATTTCTCAATGGTATTTGATCATCTCTATAAAAAACATACCCTCTCGACTGCCACTACTGGGGCACTATGTGTAGTAAACACATAGTGATGTCTTCATACATACATGTAGTAAACACATAGTGATGTCTTCATATCTCGCTCTTCGTGGCGAGATGAGGGCACGGTGGAGGCCCCCACCCCACCCTAGTGATGTCTTCATATCTCGCTCTTCGTGGCGAGATGAGGGCACGGTGGAGGCCCCCACCCCACCCTAGTGATGTCTTCATATCTCGCTCTAACGTTTAATAACCTCCCCTCAACCACCTCTGTCAACCTCGTATGACAAAGGCAAAAAACCTTTTGAGAACAGGATGGCCACGCCCCCACTTGTTTTAGTTTTTATGGCCACGCCCCCACTTGTTTTGGTTTTTATGGCCACGCCCCCACTTGTTTTAGTTTTTATGGCCACGCCCCCACCTGTTTTAGTTTTTATGGCCACGCCCCCACTTGCTTTAGTTTTTATGGCCACGCCCCCACTTGTTTTAGTTTTTATGGCCACGCCCCCACCTGCTTTCGTTTTTATGGCCACGCCCCCACTTGTTTTAGTTTTTGTGGCCACGCCCCCACGTGTTATAGTTTTGATGGCCACGCCCCCACTTGTTTTAGTTTTTATGGCCACGCCCCCACTTGTTTTAGTTTTTATGGCCACGCCCCCACCTGTTTTAGTTTTTATGGCCACGGCCCCACTTGTTATAGTTTTTATGGCCACGCCCCCACTTGTTTTAGTTTTTATGGCCACGCCCCCACTTGCTTTAGTTTTTATAGCCACGCCCCCACTTGTTTTAGTTTTTATGGCCACACCCCCACTTGTTTTAGTTTTTATGACTACACACCACACATCTCTTTATAGGAAGAGACAGAAAACACATCTCTTTACAGGAAGAGACAGAAAACACATCTCTTTACAGGAAGAGACAGAAAACACATCTCTTTACAGGAAGAGACAGAAAACACATCTCTTTACAGGAAGAGACAGAAAGCAGATCTCTTTACAGGAAGAGACAGGAAACACATCTCTTTACAGGAAGAGACAGGAAACACATCTCTTTACATAGTTAAGGCTGTGACTGAACTCTCATTTCCTTTATAATTCACCTCACTTATCACTGTATTGTCAAACCTCCAACCGTTATTTTTTTACATCAGGAACTTTGCTGACTCAATAAACAATTCACGTTCAGGGAAAAAAAACATCTGTTACCTTATAATCCTGCATATATTATATGTCTTCCCTTTTTTCAAATTCAGAAATTGACATACCTTTTCAATCCCATACCTCCCTCCCAGCGCATTGCTCTCGCTATTTTGTTGTGATGCATCAGATATCGCTATCATCCCCAGAAGAAAAGTCCATCTCCTCAACCTGTTTATCCTCAACTGATTTATCAATCTCTACCTTCCTCTTGGAATTAGAACCTTCACTTCCCCTTAAATTCTTCCTCTTGGAATTAGAACCTTCACTTCCCCTTAAATTCTTCCTCTTGGAATTAGAACCTTCACTTCCCCTTAAATTCTTCCTCTTGGAATTAGAACCTTCACTTCCCCTTAAATTCTTCCTCTTGGAATTAGAACCTTCACTTCCCCCTTAAATTCTACCTCTTGGAATTAGAACCTTCACTTCCCCTTAAATTCTTCCTCTTGGAATTAGAACCTTCACTTCCCCTTAAATTCTTCCTCTTAGAATTAGAACCTTCACTTCCCCCTTAAATTCTTCCTCTTGGAATTAGAACCTTCACTTCCCCCTTAAATTCTGCCTCTTGGAATTAGAACCTTCACTTCCCCTTAAATTCTTCCTCTTGGAATTAGAACCTTCACTTCCCCTTAAATTCTTCCTCTTGGAATTAGAACCTTCACTTCCCCTTAAATTCTTTCTCTTGGAATTAGAACCTTCACTTCCCCCTTAAATTCTGCCTCTTGGAATTAGAACCTTCACTTCCCCTTAAATTCTTCCTCTTGGAATTAGAACCTTCACTTCCCCTTAAATTCTTCCTCTTGGAATTAGAACCTTCACCACCCCTTATATTCTTCCTCTTGGAATTAGAACCTTCACTTCCCCTTAAATTCTACCTCTTGGAATTAGAACCTTCACCACCCCTCTTAAATTCTACCTCTTGGAATTAGAACCTTCACTTCCCCTTAAATTCTTCCTCTTGGAATTAGAACCTTCACCACGCCTTAAATTCTTCCTCTTGGAATTAGAACCTTCACTTCCCCTTAAATTCTTCCTCTTGGAATTAGAACCTTCACTTCCCCTTAAATTCTTCCTTGGTACTTTGAATACAGCTGCTTCATTTTCCATTGTTTCACTCCCCTCTTGCCCATTTCATTCTCCAGCACCCCCCCCCCCCCCAGCGAA
>NW_022265014.1:652531-780031 GCF_002021735.2 Oncorhynchus kisutch | reverse complement strand
GGGTTGATGAGGACATCAGGACAACAGGGTTGATGAGGACATCATGATAAAGGGATTGATGAGGACATTAATGAGATACATCAGGACAAAGGGGTTGATGAGGACATTAATGAGATACATCAGGATAAAGGGGTTGATGAGATACATCAGGATAAAGGGGTTGACGAGGACATCAGGACAAAGGGGTTGATGAGGACATTAATGAGATACATCAGGATAAAGGGGTTGACGAGGACATCAGGACAAAGGGGTTGATGAGGACATTAATGAGATACATCAGGATAAAGGGGTTGATGAGGACATCAGGACAACGGTGTTGATGAGGACATTAATGAGATACATCAGGATAAAGGGGTTGATGAGGACATCAAAACAAAGGGGTTTATGAGGACATTAATGAGATACATCAGGATAAAGAAGTTGATGAGGGCATCAGGATAAAGGAGTTGATGAGGACATCAGGATAAAGGGGTTGATGAGGACATCAGGATAAAGGAGTTGATGAGGACATCAGGATAAAGGGGTTGATGAGGACATTAATGAGAGACATCAGGATAAAGGAGTTGATGAGGACATCAGTATAAATGGGTTGATGAGGACATCATGATAAAGGGGTTGATGAGGATATTAATGAGATACATCAGGATAAAGGGGTTGATGAGGACATCAGGACAACAGTGTTGATGAGGACATTAATGAGATACATCAGGATAAAGGGGTTAATGAGATACATCAGGATAAAGGGGTTGATGAGGACATCAGTACAAAGGGGTTGATGAGGACATTAATGAGATACATCAGGATAAAGAAGTTGATGGGGACATCAGGATAAAGGGGTTGATGAGGACATTAATGAGAGACATCAGGATAAAGGAGTTGATGAGGACATCAGGATAAAGGAGTTGATGAGGACATCAGGATAAAGGAGTTGATGAGATACATCAGGATAAAGGGGTTGATGAGGACATCAGGACAAAGGGGTTGATGAGGACATTAATGAGATACATCAGGATAAAGGGGTTAATGAGGACATCAGGATAAAAGGGTTGATGAGGACATCAGGATAAAGGAGTTGATGAGGACATCAGGATAAAGGGGTTGATGAGGACATTAATGAGAGACATCAGGATAAAGGAGTAGATGAGGACATCAGGATATAGGGGTTGATGAGGACATCAGGATAAAGGAGTTGATGAGGACATCAGGATAAAGGGGTTGATGAGGACATTAATGAGATACATCAGGATAAAGGGGTTGATGAGGACATTATGAGATATATCAGGATAAAGGGGTTGATGAGGACATTAATGAGATACATCAGGACAAAGGGGTTGATGAGATACATCAGGACAAAGGGGTTGATGAGGACATTAATGAGATACATCAGGATAAAGGGGTAATGAGGACATTAATGAGATACATCAGGACAAAGGGGTTGATGAGGACATTAATGAGATACATCAGGATAAAGGGGTTGATGAGGACATTAATGAGATACATCAGGACAAAGGGGTTGATGAGGATATTAATGAGATACATCAGGATAAAGGGGTTGATGAGGACATCAGGACAAAGGGGTTGATGAGGACATTAATGAGATACTTCAGGATAAAGGGGTTAATGAGATACATCAGGATAAAGGGGTTGATGAGGACATCAGTACAAAGGGGTTGATGAGGACATTAATGAGATACATCAGGATAAAGAAGTTGATGAGGACATCAGGATAAAGGGGTTGATGAGGACATCAGGATAAAGGAGTTGATGAGGACATCAGGATAAAGGGGTTGATGAGGACATTAATGAGAGACATCAGGATAAAGGAGTTGATGAGGACATCAGGATATAGGGGTTGATGAGGACATCAGGATAAAGGAGTTGATGAGGACATCAGGATAAAGGGGTTGATGAGGACATTAATGAGATACATCAGGATAAAGGGGTTGATGAGGACATTAATGAGATATATCAGGATAAAGGGGTTGATGAGGTCAGCCCAGGTACCTGTGGTGAAGAGGGTCCCACAGCGGAGTGTGCCCAGGTACCTGTGGTGAAGGGAGACCCACAACGCAGTCAGCCCAGGTACCTGTGGTGAAGAGGGTCCTACAGCGCAGTCAGCCCAGGTACCTGTGGTGAAGAGGGTCCCACAACGCAGTCAGCCCAGGTACCTGTGGTGAAGGGAGTCCCACAACGCAGTCAGCCCAGGTACCTGTGGTGAAGGGAGTCCCACAACGCAGTCAGCCCAGGTACCTGTGGTGAAGGGAGTCCCACAACGCAGTCAGCCCAGGTACCTGTGGTGAAGAGGGTCCCACAGCGCAGACAGCCCAGGTACCTGTGGTGAAGGGAGTCCCACAACACAGTCAGCCCAGGTACCTGTGGTGAAGGGAGTCACACAACGCAGTCAGCCCAAGTACCTGTGGGGAAGGGACTCCCACAACGCAGTCAGCCCAGGTACCTGTGGTGAAGGAAGTCCCACAACGCAGTCAGTCCAGGTACCTGTGGTGAAGAGGGTCAATTGGGTGGGCTAGATGAAGGGGAGGAGACGGGTTAAGGGGAGGAGACGGGTTAAGGTAAGGAGACGGGTTAAGGGGAGGAGACGGGTTAAGGGGAGGAGACGGGTTAAGGGGAGGAGACGGGTTAAGGGGAGGAGACGGGTTAAGGGGAGGAGGCGGGTTAAGGGGAGGAGACGGGTTAAGGGGAGGAGACGGGTTAAGGGGAGGAGGCGGGTTAAGGGGAGGAGACGGGTTAAAGATGACAACTGAGACATGGATTGTGTGTGTAGCATTCAGAGGGTGATTGGGCAAGACAACACGTTGTTTGCTGCGTTTCTATTGGGCAAGACAACACGTTGTGTGCTGCGTTTCTATTGGGCAAGACAACACGTTGTGTGCTGCATTTCTATTGGGCAAGACAACACGTTGTGTGCTGCGTTTCTATTGGGCAAGACAACACGTTGTGTGCTGCATTTCTATTGGGCAAGACAACACGTTGTGTGCTGTGTTTCTATTGGGCAAGACAACACACGTTGTGTGCTGCGTTTCTATTGGGCAAGACAACACACGTTGTGTGCTGCGTTTCTATTGGGCAAGACAACACACGTTGTGTGCTGCGTTTCTATTGGGCAAGACAACACGTTGTGTGCTGCGTACGTTTCTATTGGGCAAGACAACACGTTGTGTGCTGCGTACGTTTCTATTGGGCAAGACAACACACCTTGTGTGCTGCGTACGTTTCTATTGGGCAAGACAACACGTTGTGTGCTGCGTTTCTATTGGGCAAGACAACACACGTTGTGTGCTGCGTTTCTATTGGGCAAGACAACACACGTTGTGTGCTGCGTTTCGATTGGGCAAGACAACACACGTTGTGTGCTGCGTTTCTATTGGGCAAGACAACACACGTTGTGTGCTGCGTTTCTATTGGGCAAGACAACACACGTTGTGTGCTGCGTTTCTATTGGGCAAGACAACACGTTGTGTGCTGCGTACGTTTCTATTGGGCAAGACAACACGTTGTGTGCTGTGTACGTTTCTATTGGGCAAGACAACACACCTTGTGTGCTGCGTACGTTTCTATTGGGCAAGACAACACGTTGTGTGCTGCGTTTCTATTGGGCAAGACAACACACGTTGTGTGCTGCGTTTCTATTGGGCAAGACAACACACGTTGTGTGCTGCATTTCTATTGGGCAAGACAACACACGTTGTGTGCTGCGTTTCTATTGGGCAAGACAACACACGTTGTGTGCTGCGTTTCTATTGGGCAAGACAACACACCTTGTGTGCTGCGTTTCTATTGGGCAAGACAACACACATTGTGTGCTGCGTACGTTTCTATTGGTTCAATGAAAAACCAGGACTTCCTGGGATAACAGTCCACATTGTTACTGAGTAGACTCTCCTGGCTAAATAAATACAATGATTTGAAATTAAATTACATTTGCTTCTGTATTTGTAAATGCTTTAATGACCGAGAGAGTAGAGACAGAGAGGAGAGACAGAGAGGAGAGACAGAGAGTAGAGAAAGGGGTAGATAGGAGAGACAGAGAGGAGAGACAGAGAGTAGAGACAGAGAGGAGAGACAGAGAGGAGAGACAGAGAGTAGAGAAAGGGGTAGATAGGAGAGACAGAGAGGAGAGACAGAGAGTAGAGACAGAGAGGAGAGACAGAGAGGAGAGACAGAGAGGAGAGAAAGGGGTAGATAGGAGAGACAGAGAGGAGAGACAGAGAGTAGAGACAGAGAGGAGAGACAGAGAGGAGAGACAGAGAGTAGAGACAGAGAGGAGAGACAGAGAGTAGAGAAAGGGGTAGATAGGAGAGACAGAGAGGAGAGACAGAGAGTAGAGACAGAGAGGAGAGACAGAGTGGAGAGACAGAGAGGAGAGACAGAGAGGAGAGACAGAGAGTAGAGACAGAGAGTAGAGACAGAGAGGAGAGACAGAGAGTAGAGACAGAGAGGAGAGACAGAGAGGAGAGACAGAGAGGGAGAGACAGAGAGTAGAGAAAGGGGTAGATAGGAGAGACAGAGAGGAGAGACAGAGAGTAGAGACAGAGAGGAGAGACAGAGAGGAGAGACAGAGAGGAGAGACAGAGAGGAGAGACAGAGAGAGGAGAGACAGAGAGGAGAGACAGAGAGTAGAGACAGAGAGGAGAGACAGAGAGTAGAGACAGAGAGGAGAGACAGAGAGTAGAGATAGAGAGGAGAGACAGAGAGGAGAGACAGAGAGGAGAGACAGAGAGGAGAGACAGAGAGTAGAGACAGAGAGGAGAGAAAGGGGTAGATAGGAGAGACAGAGAGTAGAGAAAGGGGTAGATAGGAGAGACAGAGAGTAGAGAAAGGGGTAGATAGGAGAGACAGAGAGTAGAGACAGAGAGGAGAGACAGAGAGTAGAGAAAGGGGTAGATAGGAGAGGAAGAGAGTAGAGGGGGAACAGGGCTAGATAGCGAGAGACAAGAGAGTCGAGGAAAGGGTAGATAGGAGAATATGAGAGTAGAGAAAGTGTGGTAGATAGGAGAGACAATCAGTAGAAGAGACGATAGGAGAGACAGAGAGATAGAGACAGATAAGGAGAGGACAGGAGTAGAGAAAGGGGTAGATAGGAGAGACAGAGAGTAGAGAAAGGGGTAGATAGGAGAGATAGAGAGTAGAGAAAGGGGTAGATAGGAGAGACAGTGAGTAGAGAAAGGGGTAGATAGGAGAGACAGAGAGTAGAGAAAGGGGTAGATAGGAGAGACAGAGAGTAGAGAAAGGGGTAGATAGGAGAGACAGAGAGTAGAGAAAGGGGTAGATAGGAGAGACAGAGAGTAGAGAAAGGGGTAGATAGGAGAGACAGAGAGTAGAGAAAGGGGTAGAGTAGGAGAGACAGAGAGTAGAGAAAGGGGTAGATAGGAGAGACAGTGAGTAGAGAAAGGGGTAGATAGGAGAGACAGAGAGTAGAGAAAGGGGTAGATAGGAGAGACGACAGGATGTGAGTGATTACAAGACCACTCACAGCCTGTCGTCCCAGTAGTGGGTCTAACACCTGATTACAGACCACTCACATCTCACATCCTGTCATTCCAGTAGTGGGTCTAACACCTGATTACAGACCACTCACATCTCACATCCTGTCGTCCCAGTAGTGGGTCTAACACCCGATTACAGACCACTCACATCTCACATCCTGTCGTCCCAGTAGTGGGTCTAACACCTGATTACAGACCACTCACATCTTGTCGTCCCAGTAGTGGGTCTAACACCTGATTACAGACCACTCACAGCCTGTCGTCCCAGTAGTGGGTCTAACACCTGATTACAGACCACTCACATCTCACATCCTGTCGTCCCAGTAGTGGGTCTAACACCTGATTACAGACCACTTACATCTTGTCGTCCCAGTAGTGGGTCTAACACCTGATTACAGACCACTCACAGCCTGTCGTCCCAGTAGTGGGTCTAACACCTGATTACAGACCACTCACATCTCACATCCTGTCATCCCAGTAGTGGGTCTACACCTTATTACAAGACCACTCACATCCTGTCGTCCCAGTAGTGGGTCTAACACCTGATTACAGACCGCTCACATCTCACAGCCTTACTTTGTGACAAACAGAACAGTTTGACTTCATCTCTCCGCTTCTTTAATTCCAGAAGTGAGGAGGAAAGGAGGAACGAGGGAGAGAGGTAATGAAGGAGATCACTCACCGACACACACACACACACACACAGATCAGTCACTAGTGGTTCAATTAGGCCGACAGAAGCGTGGCCTTGAGGGTCGGAGGGCTTTATGACCAGACAAACCCTTGGCACACACACACACGCACACGCACACGCACACGCACACGCACACACACACACAGCTAGGAATCAAAATCAAATTATAGGGAAGACCTGCATGCAGAAGAGCCTTGATGTGACAGACAGAGAGCTCTCTCTCCCCCCCTCTCTCTGCCCTTCTGACTCTCTCTCTCTCTCTCTTCCCCCCTCTCTCTGTCCTTCTGACTCTCTCTCTCTCTCTCTCTCTCTCTCTTCCCCCCTCTCTCTGTCCTTCTGACTCTCTCTCTCTTCCCCCCTCTCTCTGTCCTTCTGACTCTCTCTCTCTCTCTCTCTCTCTCTGCCCTTCTGACTCTCTCCATCTGTCTCTGACTCTCTCTCTCTTCCCCCCTCTCTCTGTCCTTCTGACTCTCTCTCTCTCTCTCTCTCTCTCTCTCTCTCTCTCTCTCTCTCTCTGCCCTTCTGACTCTCTCTCTCTCTCTCTTCCCCCCTCTCTCTGTCCTTCTGACTCTCTCTCTCTCTCTCTCTCTCTGCCCTTCTGACTCTCTCCATCTGTCTCTGGCTCTCTCTCTCGCTCTCTCTCTCTCTTCCCCCCTCTCTCTGTCCTTCTGACTCTCTCTCTCTCTCTCTCTCTTCCCCCCTCTCTCTGTCCTTCTGACTCTCTCTCTCTTCCCCCCTCTCTCTGTCCTTCTGACTCTCTCTCTCTCTCTCTCTCTCTGCCCTTCTGACTCTCTCCAACTGTCTCTGACTCTCTCTCTCTCTCTCTCTCTCTCTCTCTCTTCCCCTCTCTCTGTCCTTCTGACTCTCTCTCTCTCTCTCTCTCTCTCTGCCCTTCTGACTCTCTCCATCTGTCTCTCTCTCTCTGTCTCCCTCTCTGTCTGTCTGTCTCTCTCTCTCTCCCTCTCTCTGTCTCTCTCTCTGTCTCTCTCTCTGTCTCTCTCTCTGTCTCTCTCTCTCTCAATTCAATTCAAGGGCTTTATTGGCATGGGAAACATGTGTTAACATTGCCAAAGCAAGTGAGGTAGATAATATATGAAGTGAATATATAAAGTGAAATAAACAAGCATAAACATGGGTTGTATTTACAATGGTGTTTGTTCTTCACTGGTTGCCCTTTTCTCGTGGCAGCAGGTCACAAATCTTGCTGCTGTGATGTCACACTGTGGAATTTCACACAGTAGATATGGGAGTTTTTCAAAATTGGATTTTGTTTCTCTCCCTGAATCTCTCTCTGCCCATCTCCCTCTTTCTTTCTTTCCCTCTGTCCATCTCTCTCTCTCTCTCTCTCTCTGCCCATCTCTCTCTGTCTCTCTCTCTCTCTGCCCATCTCTCTCTCTCTCTCTCTCTGCCCTTCTCTCCCTGAATCTCTCTCTGCCCATCTCCTTCTCTCCTCTCTCTCCCTCTCTCTCTTCTTCAACAACAGATCGGAGGCTCATGAGCTTTGATATGGAATCAAGTCGTTCGTCTGTTCGTTTGGGCGGTAAATGACTCTGTCCAAAATGGCATTCTATTCCCTATATAGTGCACTACATTAGACCAGAGCCCTATTCCCTACATAGTGCACTACTTATGACCAGAGCCCTATTCCCTACATAGTGCACTACTTTCCTATGGGCACTGGTCAAATGTAGTGCCTCAACTAGGAAATAGGGTGTGAGTGTGAAATGTAGTGCACCAACTAGGGAATAGGGTGTGAGTGTGAAATGTAGTGCACCAACTAGGGAATAGGGTGTGAGTGTGAAATGTAGTGCACCAACTAGGGAATAGGGTGTGAGTGTGAAATGTAGTGCACCAACTAGGGACTAGGGTGTGAGTGTGAAATGTAGTGCACCAACTAGGGAACAGGGTGTGAGTGTGAAATGTAGTGCACCAACTAGGGAATAGGGTGTGAGTGTGAAATGTAGTGCGCCAACTAGGGAATAAGGTGTGAGTGTGAAATGTAGTGCACCAACTAGGGAATAGGGTGTGAGTGTGAAATGTAGTGCACCAACTAGGGAATAGGGTGTGAGTGTGAAATGTAGTGCACCAACTAGGGAATAGGGTGTGAGTGTGAAATGTAGTGCACCCAACTAGGGAATAGGGTGTGAGTGTGTATTCAGCACGTTGAGTGGAGGCTGATTAATGACCGGTACTTAGCTTTGAGACTTGGTCAATAAACAGACTGGTTCAACCCACACACACACAGACACACACAGACACACACACACACACACAGACACACACAGACACACACAGACACACACACACACACACACACACACACACACACACACACACACACACACACACACACACACACACACACAGACAGACAGACAGACAGACAGACAGACAGACAGACAGACAGACAGACAGACAGACAGACAGACAGACAGACAGACAGACAGACAGACAGACAGACAGACAGACAGACAGACAGACAGACAGACAGACAGACAGACAGACAGACAGACAGACAGACAGACAGACAGACAGACAGACAGACAGACAGACAGACAGACAGATACACACACGCACGCAGACATCATTATATATTGATTATGAAGGATGCTGGGTTGGTAGACATTTCGTCAGCCGGTGATTGTCGAACAAATAACTGTCTGCTTCACGGTAATTGACCGTTAATTAACATGAAGACATTTAGCGTCTCCTGTCTTCCACACACAGACTACAAGCCACTGATCTCCTGTCGTCCACACACAGACTACAAGCCACTGATCTCCTGTCTTCCACACACAGACTACAAGCCACTGATCTCCTGTCTTCCACACACAGACTACAAGCCACTGATCTCCTGTCGTCCACACACAGACTACAAGCCACTGATCTCCTGTCTTCCACACACAGACTACAAGCCACTGATCTCCTGTCTTCCACACACAGACTACAAGCCACTGATCTCCTGTCGTCCACACACAGACTACAAGCCACTGATCTCCTGTCTTCCACACACAGACCACAAGCCACTGATCTCCTGTCTTCCACACACAGACTACAAGCCACTGATCTCCTGTCGTCCACACACAGACTACAAGCCACTGATCTCCTGTCTTCCACACACAGACTACAAGCCACTGATCTCCTGTCTTCCACACACAGACTACAAGCCACTGATCTCCTGTCGTCCACACACAGACTACAAGCCACTGATCTCCTGTCGTCCACACACAGACTACAAGCCACTGATCTCCTGTCTTCCACACACAGACTACAAGCCACTGATCTCCTGTCTTCCACACACAGACTACAAGCCACTGATCTCCTGTCTTCCACACACAGACTACAAGCCACTGATCTCCTGTCTTCCACACACAGACTACAAGCCACTGATCTCCTGTCGTCCACACACAGACTACAAGCCACTGATGCAGACCTTTGGAACATCTACATTTTAAAAAGTCTAATAAATCCATGTAATATAGTCTACACCTTCACTGATCTCCTGTCGTCCACACACAGACTACAAGCCACTGAAGTCCTGTCTTCCACACACAGACCACAAGCCACTGATCTCCTGTCTTCCACACACAGACTATAAGCCACTGATCTCCTGTCTTCCACACACAGACTACAAGCCACTGATCTCCTGTCGTCCACACACAGACTACAAGCCACTGATCTCCTGTCGTCCACACACAGACTACAAGCCACTGAAGTCCTGTCTTCCACACACAGACCACAAGCCACTGATCTCCTGTCTTCCACACACAGACTATAAGCCACTGATCTCCTGTCTTCCACACACAGACTACAAGCCACTGATCTCCTGTCGTCCACACACAGACTACAAGCCACTGAAGTCCTGTCTTCCACACACAGACCACAAGCCACTGATCTCCTGTCTTCCACACACAGACTACAAGCCACTGATCTCCTGTCTTCCACACACAGACTACAAGCCACTGATCTCCTGTCTTCCACACACAGACTACAAGCCACTGATCTCCTGTCTTCCACACACAGACTACAAGCCACTGATGCAGACCTTTGGAACATCTACATTTTAAAAAGTCTAATAAATCCATGTAATATAGTCTACACCTTCACAATAAATCCATGTAATATAGTCTACACCTTCACAATAAATCCATGTAATATAGTCTACACCTTCACAATAAATCCATGTAATATAGTCTACACCATCACAATAAATCCATGTAATATAGTCTACACCATCACAATAAATCCATGATTTATTTTAGACAGGTCTGAAGAAATATGATATGAAGAAAATGTAGTCTATTTCAGAAGAACAGAATAGGATGCTCTGAGTTGTCGTTATGTTAGGTCCTGATGTCATATGGCTGTGGGCTACACTAGTTCATTTAGCAAACAAGATTTGATTTAGGATTCCGTGGCATTATTTCATATTATTTCATATTATTTCATATTATTTCATATTATTTCATATTATTTTATATTATTTTATGTGATTTCATAATATTTTTTATTTTATAGTATGAAGAATACATTATTTTACAGTATTTTATAGTATGAAGAATACAGTATTTTATAGTATTTTATAGTATGAAGAATACATTATTGTATAGTATTTTATAGTATTTTATAGTATGAAGAATACAGTATTTTATAGTATTTTATTGTATTTTATAGTATGAAGAATACAATATTTTATAGTATTTTATTGTATTTTATAGTATGAAGAATACAATATTTTATAATATTTTATAGTATTTTATAGTATGAAGAACACAGTATTTTAAAGTATTTTATAGTATGAAGAATACATTATTTTATATTATTTTATAGTATGAAGAACACATTATTTTATAGTATTTTATAGTATGAAGAATACAGTATTTTATAGTATTTTATAAAATGTTATATTATTTTTTATTATTTTATTGTATGAAGAATACAGTATTTTATAGTATTTTATAAAATGTTATATTATTTTTTATTATTTTATAGTATGAAGAATACAGTATTTTTTATTATTTTATTGTATGAAGAATACAGTATTTTTTATTATTTTATTGTATGAAGAATACAGTATTTTTTATTATTTTATTGTATGAAGAATACAGTATTTTATAGTATTTTATAGTATGAAGAATACAGTATTTTATATTATTTTATTGTATGAAGAATACAGTATTTTATATTATTTTATTGTATGAAGAATACAGTTGAACAAAGCTGAATAAAAAAGAAAGGAAATGTTCTCCATATTTTCACATGAGGCTGTTCTGTGTTGAGTGGTTATCAAATAATTTAAAGTGATGTAACTTTAGTTGTGATGTATATATATATATATAAAACAAAATGTCTTCTTATTTTACGAGGCAAGTCAGTTATTAAGAACTAATTCTTACTTACAAGGACAGCCTACCCCGGGACGGTTGTGATACAGCCTGGATTCGAACCAGGGTGTCTGTAGTGACGCTTCTAGCACTGAGGCACAGTCTGTTGGGCTGTATGTTTTGATTTGTAATATATTCCAAGTCACATGAATTTGTTTTTTTGTGCTGTCTGTACACGCTGGCTGCACACGCTGTCTGTACATGCTGTCGGTACACGGTGGACTGTACATGCTGTCTGTACACGCTGTCTGTACACGCTGTCTGTACACACTGGATGTACACGCTGTCTGTACACCCTGTCTGTACACGCTGTCTGTACATGCTGTCTGTACACGACGGCCTGTACATGCTGTCTGTACACTCTGTCTGTACACACTGTCTGTACACGCTGTCTGTACACTCTGTCCGTACACAGCGGACTGTACATGCTGTCTGTACATGCTGTCTGTACACGCTGTCTGTACACACTGTCTGTACACGCTGTCTGTACATGCTGTCTGTACACGCTGCCTGTACACGCTGCCTGTACATGCTGTCTGTACACGCTGTCTGTACACGCTGTCTGTACACACTGTCTGTACAAGGCTGGCTGTACATGCTGTCTGTACACGCTGGCTGTGCACACTGTCTGTACAAGGCTGGCTGTACATGCTGTCTGTACACGCTGTCTGTGCACACTGTCTGTACACGGCTGGCTGTACGTGCTGTCTGTACACACTGTCTGTACACGCTGTCTGTACACACTGTCTGTACACGCTGTCTGTGCTCGGCAGGCTGTACACACTGTCTGTACATGCTGTCTGTACATGCTGTCTGTACTCGCTGTCTGTACATGGCTGGCTGTAGTCTGTACACGCTGTCTGTACACGCTGTCTGTACACACTGTCTGTACACGGCAGGCTGTACACGCTGTCTGTACACGCTGTCTGTACACACTATCTGTACATGCTGTCTATACACGCTGTCTGTACACGCTGTCTGTACACACTGTCTATACACGCTGTCTCTACACACTGTCTGTACACGGCTGGCTGTACATGCTGTCTGTACACACTGTCTGTACACGCTGTCTGTACACACTGTCTGTACGCGCTGTCTGTGCACGGCAGGCTGTACACACTGTCTGTACATGCTGTCTGTGCATGCTGTCTGTGCACGCTGTCTGTACATGGCTGGCTGTAGTCTGTACACGCTGTCCGTACATGGCTGGCTGTACACACTGTCTGTACACGCTGTCTGTACACACTGTCTGTACACGGCAGGCTGTACATGCTGTCTGTACACGCTGTCTGTACACACTGTCTGTACATGCTGTCTATACACGCTGTCTGTACACATTGTCTGTACACGACAGGCTGTACATGCTGTCTGTACACGCTGTCTGTACACGCTGTCTGTACATGGCTGGCTGTACACACTGTCTGTACACGCTTTCTGTACACACTGTCTGTACACGCTGTCTGTCCACGCTGTCTGTCCACGGCATGCTGTACACACTGTCTGTGCACGCTGGCTGTACACGCTGGCTGTACATGCTGTCTGTACACACTGTCTGTACATGCTGTCTGTACACACTGTCTGTACACACTGTCTGTACATGCTGTCTGTACATGGCAGGCTGTACACGCTGTGCACAAAAACAAAAAATCTGTCTCTCATTCACAATTTGACAAGCACTCGATAATGCCATTAAAAAAAATCTGTGAATTTTGCAGCTAGTGGCTGTTGTGCTGAATATAACCATAATAATTCCCTTCTTCCTGCTGTGTGCTGAAGAAAAATATCTGAAAAAATCTGAATTATAAAGAAATATATACACTGCCATTAAAACGTTTTGGGTCAGTAAGAAAAAAGCACAGAGTCGCCTCTTCACTCTTGACGTTGAGACCGGTGTTTTGCGAGTACTGTTTAATAAAGCTGTCAGTTGAGGACTTGTGAGGCGTCTGTCTATCAAACTAGACACTCTAATGTACTTGTCCTCTTGCTCAGTTGTGCAACGAGGCCTCCCACTCCTCTTTCTAGTCTGGTTAGAGCTTCTTGGTCCATGACTTGGCGCTCCGGTACCGCTTGCTGTGCGGTAGCAGAGAAAACAATCTATGACTTGGGTGACTGGAGTCTCTGACAATTTTATGGGCTTTTCTCTGACACAGCCTTTATATAGGTCCTGGATGGCAGGAAGCTTGGCTCCAGTGATGTACTGGGCCGTACGCACTACCCTCTGCAGGTCAGATGCCGAGCAGTAGCCAGGCTGGGATACAACCGTTCAGGTTGCTCTCGATGGTGCAGCTGTAGAACTTTTTGAGGATCTGAGGACCCGTGCCAAATCTTTTCAGTCTCCTGAGGGGGAAAAGGTTTTGTCGTGCCCTCTTCACGACTGTCTTGGTGTGTTTGGACCATGATAGTTTGTTGGTGATGTGGACACCAAGGAACTTGAAACTCTAAACTCGCTCCACTCCAGCCCCATCGATGTTAATGGGGGCCTGTTCGTCCTGCCTTTTCCTGTAGTCCACAATCAGCTCCTTAGTCTTGCTCACATTGAGGGAGAGGTTGTTGTCCTGGCACCACACTGCAGTTCTCTGACCTCCTCCCTAAAGGCCCAGGGTCCTTATCTTAGTGATGAGCTTCGTGGGCACTATGGTGTTGAACGCTGAGCTGTAGTCAATGAACAGCATTCTCACATAGGTGTTCCCATAGGTGTTCCTTTTGTCTCTGTCTCTGTCTCTGTCTCTGTCTCTGTCTCTGTCCCTGTCCCTGTCCCTGTCCCTGTCCCTGTCCCTGTCCCTGTCCCTGTCCCTGTCCCTGTCCCTGTCCCTGTCTCTGTCTCTGTCCCTGTCCCTGTCCCTGTCCCTGTCCCTGTCCCTGTCTCTGTCTCTGTCCCTGTCTCTGTCCCTGTCCCTGTCCCTGTCCCTGTCCCTGTCTCTGTCTCTGTCCCTGTCTCTGTCCATGTCCCTGTCCCTGTCTCTGTCTCTGTCTCTGTCCTCAAAACAGTTACATCAAAAGGTGCAAAGACATCAAATTAAATATTTGTATTTTATAAAAAAAAAAAAATAATACAATTATTGTGCCATATGAATTGACCATCCTGTATTGTACATAGTCTGGTCATCTAGGTTTGTACCTATAGACCTTCCATCACCATGACGATACACAGTCCAGTAACTGAGAACATTGAGACATCAAGGGGTTTGTGACGATGTGATGTGATGATGTCATGGTAGCGCGTGGCACTTGCAATGATGAGGGTTGTGGGGTAGATTCCCACGGGTGCACCACTATGACAAAAAACAAAGCAATCACTATGCCCTCACTACCCTCAGTTGTTCTGGATGCGAGGGTCTACTAAAGAAGGAATTAATAGTTCAGCAGCAATTACTGGCGTAGGGCGAGGGGGTTGCCCCGGAGAACGTGCGCTGCCAGAGCCAGTGGAAGACGCCGGGACCACCGGGGCTGTTGTCCAACGAGCCCAAATCAATTTTCACATAGAGATAAGTTGCTGTTTGTTAAGTATTTAAAGAAACTGAAAAACGTATATCACGCGAGAATTTTTATATTCCACAAGTATGATCAGATAAACTGTTTTATACAGATAATTATCAGACTCAATTTGCAAATGTTGTTAAACACGAATATATATATATATTCACAAAAGTAGGGTGCTGGGCCTTTACTAGTTCTGTATTAGCGGACTGACACAGACTTTTTCAGCTGGCAAAAAAAAAAAATCCCGCGAATATGTACTCATATATTTCCCTGACGAGGCAAGGTCAGCGTCAGGTAGCTACTCGTTTCTATCAATTATTCAGCGTGTGTGTGTGTGTGTGTGTGTGTGTGTGTGTGTGTGTGTGTGTGTGTGTGTGTGTGTGGACGGGGGAGATTTATTATGCTGTCGGACTGTGACTCGGCTGAACGAACAGGTTTTAATCAACAGATATATCTAAACGCAGCGGTAGACCATGTATTTGGTGCTCATGTTTCATGTTTACACTTGAGTTATATATTACCGGCCCCGTTACGGTGTCGAATCATCTCCTCTCTCCGGTCCGGGGACTAGCCGCCTTTACCATAGTGACCTCCAGCGAGTGGACGGAACAAACCGATGCAGTCTGCGATGTACGCGAGGAGGAGACACACCTCGAGCGCATTCTTCTTGGAATGAAACGTTCTGCGATGCTGATGCGCCAGTCTGTTCCGTTTTGACAGCTCGGGACAGAGAGACACCTCCTGATAATACACAACGTGGATTAAATATGATGGTCTCTGAGCAAAAGCAGTGCACTGTATATGTGGGGGCAAAGGAGGGGGAGGGCATTTGGGACTTAAATCCTCTGTCAATCATTGAGCACTGACATCATCTACCATCTCTCACAGTCTCAAGTCAGAATTAGATTCTCATAAACATTTGAGATATTCATTAAGTGTTTTAAAGTTGAGTTTAGGTCCTCCAATACAGCACACACACACTAATAGCTGGTCCTCACACATGACAGTAACTACATCAACTGGTGCGGTATATATATGTGGTATCAATTAACACGGATAACACCCCATCCTCTCTATCTCCTCTCTCTCTTCTCCCGCTCCCCGGGTGAGTTTAAATGCGAACAGCACGTGGATATTACAATCCTCTCGAGCAGGACGCTCGGTGTAGCAGCTCGAGGATGCAGCAGGGAGGAGGACATTTACTACCCGCCGAGGACGCGTGGATGGGGATCTAACTGATTTGTCCTGGTGGTGATTAAGTCATGTCGAATCTTAACACCTATGACAGTTTGTCTTCGGAGTATTTTTGAATAGTGTTCTGATTTAGTCCGTTTCTGTCTCGGAGCGGATTGGAGATGACAACGCTGAATATAAGAGGCAGGTAGGAGAGAGAGAGAGAGAGAGAGAGAGGGGGCTGAGAGAGAAGGGAAAAGGGACCGTGTGATTTCAACGTTTTTCTCCAAAGACATGTGAAATATAACTAACCCTTCGCGGATGTGTGCTAGCGAATAACACACATTTTATTTTTATTTTTTTATTTTTTTACCCTCATGCATGAGTGATTAATTAAAATAATGGATTTCTTGAATTTCTCCGGGGTGGTGGACGAGCGGAATACCACATTCACCAACTCCTCGGCTACCGGGGACAGTGAGTACTCTCTCCTCTCCATAACCGGACTGACGGTAGTCGTGGGCTTTCTCATCCTGTTTACCATTGTGGGCAACGTGCTGGTGGTCATCGCCGTGTTGACCAGCCGCGCTCTCAAACCGCCGCAGAACCTCTTTCTGGTGTCCCTGGCCAGCGCGGACATCCTAGTGGCTACTCTCGTCATGCCTTTCTCTTTAGCTAACGAACTCATGGGCTACTGGTTCTTCGGGAAAGTTTGGTGCGACATCTACTTGGCGTTAGACGTTCTCTTTTGCACGTCGTCTATAGTTCACCTGTGCGCTATCAGTCTCGATCGTTACTGGTCGATCACCCAGGCGATAGAATACAACCAGAAGCGGACTCCTACACGGCTAAACGGGATGATCGTGGTGGTCTGGCTGATCTCGGCGGTTATCTCCTTTCCACCGTTGATCTCCATGGACAGGAGCAGTGGAGGGGAGATCAGTCCTCAGTGTCGGCTGAATGATGAGACCTGGTATATTCTCTACTCCAGCATAGGATCCTTCTTCGCTCCCTGCGTTATCATGATACTAGTGTACATCAGGTGAGTTGACTTCCCCCCCCCCCTTTACTTAAACCCTCCTTATGTAGTGCACTTCCTAGTGTCCTAATGTCTGAAATTGAAACCTATGTAGTATACTATCTATTGTGTAGGGCTAAATGGAACCCTGTTCCCCTATCTAGTTTACTATCTAGTGTGTAGCGCTAAATGGAACCCTGTTCCCCTATGTAGTATACTATCTAGTGTGTAGGGCTAAATGGAACCCTGTTCCCCTATCTAGTATACTATCTAGTGTGTAGGGCTAAATGGAACCCTGTTCCCCTATCTAGTATACTATCTAGTGTGTAGGGCTAAATGGAACCCTGTTCCCCTATCTAGTATACTATCTAGTGTGTAGGGCTAAATGGAACCCTGTTCCCCTAGCTAGTATACTATCTAGTGTGTAGGGCTAAATGGAACCCTGTTCCCCTATCTAGTATACTATCTAGTGTGTAGGGCTAAATGGAACCCTGTTCCCCTATCTAGTATACTATCTAGTGTGTAGGGCTAAATGGAACCCTGTTCCCCTATCTAGTATACTATCTAGTGTGTAGGGCTAAATGGAACCCTGTTCCCCTATCTAGTATACTATCTAGTGTGTAGCACTAAATGGAATCCTGTTCCCCTATCTAGTATACTATCTAGTGTGTAGCACTAAATGGAACCCTGTTCCCCTATCTAGTATACTATCTAGTGTGTAGGGCTAAATGGAACCCTGTTCCCCTATGTAGTATACTATCTAGTGTGTAGGGCTAAATGGAACCCTGTTCCCCTATCTAGTATACTATCTAGTGTGTAGGGCTAAATGGAACCCTGTTCCCCTATCTAGTATACTATCTAGTGTGTAGCGCTAAATGGAACCCTGTTCCCCTATGTAGTATACTATCTAGTGTGTAGGGCTAAATGGAACCCTGTTCCCCTATCTAGTATACTATCTAGTGTGTAGGGCTAAATGGAACCCTGTTCCCCTATCTAGTATACTATCTAGTGTGTAGGGCTAAATGGAACCCTGTTCCCCTATCTAGTATACTATCTAGTGTGTAGCGCTAAATGGAACCCTGTTCCCCTATCTAGTATACTATCTAGTGTGTAGCACTAAATGGAACCCTGTTCCCCTATCTAGTATACTATCTAGTGTGTAGGGCTAAATGGAACCCTGTTCCCCTATGTAGTATACTATCTAGTGTGTAGGGCTAAATGGAACCCTGTTCCCCTATCTAGTATACTATCTAGTGTGTAGGGCTAAATGGAACCCTGTTCCCCTATCTAGTATACTATCTAGTGTGTAGCGCTAAATGGAACCCTGTTCCCCTATCTAGTATACTATCTAGTGTGTAGGGCTAAATGGAACCCTGTTCCCCTATGTAGTATACTATCTAGTGTGTAGCGCTAAATGGAACCCTGTTCCCCTATGTAGTATACTATCTAGTGTGTAGCGCTAAATGGAACCCTGTTCCCCTATCTAGTATACTATCTAGTGTGTAGGGCTAAATGGAACCCTGTTCCCCTATCTAGTATACTATCTAGTGTGTAGGGCTAAATGGAACCCTGTTCCCCTATCTAGTATACTATCTAGTGTGTAGGGCTAAATGGAACCCTGTTCCCCTATGTAGTATACTATCTAGTGTGTAGCGCTAAATGGAACCCTGTATCCCTTATGTAGTATACTATATAGTGTGTAGGGCTAAATTGAACCCAGTTCCCATATGTAGTATACTATCTAGTGTTATGCGTGACTAAATGTAAGTGATGAATCTTCTTCTGATCAGGATCTACCAGGTTGCTAAGACGCGGACGAGGACCATGTCGGAGAAGAAGAGAGAGGTGGAGGACAACGGAACTGCCCCGTTACACTTTAACGGGTTGGGGCAGGGGGGCGAGGAGGAGGGGTGCGGAGGATCTCTGAAGGAAAACGGTGGCGGCGGAGCGTTTGCCCGGGAGAACGGGCACTGCCAGAGCCAGCAGAAGACGCCGGTGCCACAGGGGATGTTACCCAACGAACCCAAATTAACCCCCGACCCCGACGATGGAGACGACTTTGACGACAGCAGCTCGTCGGACGAAAAACCCACATCCGCCAAAAAACATTCCCATTCCTCTTCCCATCAGCATCACCACCACCACCACCACCACCATGACGACAAGAAGGATTCCAAACCTTCAGAGAGAAGGAAGTCCACAGGAAGCAGGAAGAGCAGCTTGGCTTCGTCCAAACGCTCAGAGAGCAAGAAGTCGCGTGCCAGCTCTAAGTCCATCGAGCTGTTTTCGTCCCGTAGGAAGCGGAGGAGCACCGTCAACAGGAAGAAAATAACAGCGGCGAGGGAGAAGAGGTTTACCTTCGTCTTGGCGGTGGTGATGGGCGTCTTCGTGATCTGCTGGTTCCCCTTCTTCTTCAGCTACAGGTATTCTACTGGTTTATACTGTGTTTCTGTGTTTCTACTGGTTTCTACTGTGTTTCTACTGGTTTCTACTGGTTTCTACTGTGTTTCTACTGTGTTTCTACTGGTTTCTACTGTGTTTCTGTGTTTCTGTGTTTCTACTGGTTTCTACTGTGTTTCTGTGTTTCTACTGTGTTTCTGTGTTTCTACTGGTTTCTACTGTGTTTCTGTGTTTCTACTGGTTTCTACTGTGTTTCTACTGTGTTTCTGTGTTTCTACGTGTTTCTACTGGTTTCTACTGTGTTTCTACTGTGTTTCTGTGTTTCTGTGTTTCTACTGGTTTCTACTGGTTTCTACTGTGTTTCTACTGTGTTTCTGTGTTTCTGTGTTTCTACTGTGTTTCTACTGGTTTCTACTGGTTTCTACTGTGTTTCTACTGGTTTCTACTGTGTTTCTACTGGTTTCTACTGGTTTCTACTGTGTTTCTGTGTTTTATACTGTGTTTCTACTGTGTTTCTGTGTTTCTACTGGTTTCTACTGTGTTTCTACTGTGTTTCTGTGATTCTACTGGTTTCTACTGTGTTTCTACTGTGTTTCTGTGTTTCTACTGGTTTCTACTGTGTTTCTACTGTGTTTCTACTGTGTTTCTACTGTGTTTCTGTGTTTCTGTGTTTCTACTGTGTTTCTACTGTGTTTCTACTGGTTTCTACTGTGTTTCTACTGGTTTCTACTGTGTTTCTACTGTGTTTCTGTGTTTCTACTGGTTTCTACTGTGTTTCTACTGTGTTTCTACTGTGTTTCTGTGTTTCTACTGTGTTTCTACTGGTTTCCACTGTGTTTCTACTGTGTTTCTGTGTTTCTGTGTTTCTGTGTTTCTACTGTGTTTCTACTGGTTTCTACTGTGTTTCTACTGATTCTACTGGTTTCTACTGTGTTTCAACTGATTCTACTTGTTTCTACTGGTTTCTACTGTGTTTCTACTGATTCTACTGGTTTCTACTGTGTTTCTACTGATTCTACTGGATTCTACTGGTTTCTACTGTGTTTCTACTGATTCTACTGGTTTCTACTGGTTTCTACTGTGTTTCTACTGGTTTCTACTGTGTTTCTACTGGTTTCTACTGGTTTCTACTGGTTTCTACTGTGTTTCTACTGGTTTCTACTGGTTTCTACTGTGTTTCTACTGTGTTTCTACTGGTTTCTACTGTGTTTCTACTGTGTTTCTACTGATTCTACTGGTTTCTACTGTGTTTCTACTGGTTTCTACTCTGTATTTCTACTATGTATTCTACACAGTAATACTGTAATACAAAGTTTTCCAAAGCTCCAGAGTTCTGTAACATCTTTCCCCATCATGTAAGAGGAGCAGACACCATTGAGCCAATTGTTTGTCTCGCATCGCTCTTTGTTTACCTGGAGGTATTTTGTTTGTTTCTCAAGTCATTTCTCAAGTCATTTGAGGTCGGTGTGGTGAGATTTCACTCTAAGGTCGTGTCCATCTATAGTTAGTAGGGTCCTTTGTGGAGATCCGGGCGGTGGCATTCGGGACGATAACTAAATACTTTGTTGATTTGACTACAGTCAGGTGGTAGCCAACTGTTAGTTTAATGTATGGATTGATTGATTGATTAATTGATCGTATTTGATCTGCTTACAGCCTGTATGGAGTGTGCCGGGCGCCGTGTGAGATCCCCCAGTCTCTTTTTAAGTTCTTCTTCTGGATAGGCTATGTCAACAGCTCCCTCAACCCCGTCATCTACACCATCTTCAACCAGGACTTCAGACGAGCATTCCAGAAGATTCTAGTCTGCAAGTCAGGGAAGAGGTCTTTCTGAACGTGGATAGTCCAACAGTATATACTGTACAGTACATGGACCTATATATAAGTCAGGGAAGAAGTCTTTCTGAACAGACAGGGATGTGGGCCTATATATGAACATGGATGAACCTACAGTATATGGATATTTTAGTCCATTTCATTTGACCAGAACACAGTCATTCAGAAAATACTGTGCAAGTCATGGAAGAGGTTCTCCTGATGGGGAAGTCACATGGACCCTAATGCTTTCCCCAATCACATGGACCCTAATGCTTTCTCTAGTCACATGGACCCTAATGCTTTCCCTAGTCACATGGACCCTAATGCTTTCCCCTAGTCACATGGACCCTAATGCTTTCTCTAGTCACATGGACCCTAATGCTTTCTCTAGTCACATGGACCCTAATGCTTTCTCTAGTCACATGGACCCTAATGCTTTCTCTAGTCACATGGACCCTAATGCTTTCCCTAGTCACATGGACCCTAATGCTTTCTCTAGTCACATGGACCCTAATGCTTTCCCTAGTCACATGGACCCTAATGCTTTCCCTAGTCACATGGACCCTAATGCTTTCCCTAGTCACATGGACCCTAATGCTTTCCCTAGTCACATGGACCCTAATGCTTTCTCTAGTCACATGGACCCTAATGCTTTCTCTAGTCACATGGACCCTAATGCTTTCCCTAGTCACATGGACCCTAATGCTTTCTCTAGTCACATGGACCCTAATGCTTTCCCTAGTCACATGGACCCTAATGACCCTAATGCTTTCCCTAGTCACATGGACCCTAATGACCCTAATGCTTCCCCTAGTCACATGGACCCTAATGCTTTCTCTAGTCACATGGACCCTAATGCTTTCCCTAGTCACATGGACCCTAATGCTTTCTCTAGTCACATGGACCCTAATGCTTTCTCTAGTCACATGGACCGTAATGCTTTCCCTAGTCACATGGACCCTAATGCTTTCTCTAGTCACATGGACCCTAATGCTTTCCCTAGTCACATGGACCCTAATGCTTTCCCTAGTCACATGGACCCTAATGCTTTCCCTAGTCACATGGACCCTAATGCTTTCCCTAGTCACATGGACCCTAATGCTTTCCCTAGTCACATGGACCCTAATGTTTCCCTAGTCACATGGACCCTGATGCTTCCCCCAGTCACGTGGACCCTAATGACCCTAAGGCTTTCCCCAGTCACATGGACCAATATACATTGGGCTGTATTTAAAATGCCAACATATTCTCTATGAAGGTCACATGGATTCACATGTGACCAGGCAGAGGAAGGATATCAAGGATCTGGAAAGAGTCTGTATGGAGGAATGGTCTACGATTCCTCCCAATGTGTTCTCCAATCTCATCATTTATTTTTTATTTATTTATCCTTTTGTTATCAGGGAGTCACACTGAGACCAAGGTCTCTTTTACAGATGAGCCCTGAATTACAGAAATACACACATCAATATGAAAACAAAATACACAAACACATTCAATCAGTAATAAGGTCCACAATCAGCTTTCTGAATTGACCTAGAGACACCAGAACATCACATTTAAGAACATTTTGACAATTGTGCCACAAATAAGGTGCAAGAAAACTTAAAGCTGATTTACCTAAGTCAGTAGAGACCACAGGAATTTCCAGAGTTAAACATCCCTGAGACCAGATGTAGTAAGTCGTATGTCTGAATTTTAGTAAAGATGTACAGTGGGACATTCTTTGTAAAAGGGCTTTTTATAAATGAAAACATAGCGATGTATCAATCTCTGTGACATCACAGAGGGCCAACCATCTTCCCGGTTAGAGAATGCAGCGATGACATCACAGAGGGCCAACCAACTTCCCAGTGAGAGAATGCAGCGATGACATCAGAGAGGGCCAACCAACTTCACGGTTATAGAATGCAGCGATGACATCACAGAGGGCCAAGCAACTTACCGGTTAGAGAATGCAGCGTAGAGTACTAAAATTGTCGGCCATAATCAATTCGGTGTGCTATGATAAACTGCATCTATCAGCTATAATGAAGTGGCAGCTTATTTAATATTGATGATGTTGCCATAGTCTATCCCCTATAGGAATGTTGATTGAATAATCTGCTTTCTACTAGGTAGAGAGAGGCGGGACCTATTTCTATAAAATAAGCCAATTTTTTGTCTCAGCTACTTTACTAACTCATCAATATGCTTTTTAAAAGACAGCTTTTCATCTATCCAGATGCCCAGACATTTGTAAGCAGGGACACGATCAATATGGACACCATCCAAAGGACATTAAATCATCAGAGTTATTTTGACGCTCTCTAGAGAACAACATATAATGAGTTTTACCTGCATTCAATACTAATTTCAGGTCAATAAAGTTTCTCTGTAATACAATGAAGGCAGACTGTAGTTCAGTTAGAGCCTGGTCAACCGTCGGGGGGACAATAGCATACACAACAGCATGAACAGCATACAAGTGCAGGTTACAATTTTAATAGACAAGTCGATATTGTTAATTAATGTAAACAGTAAAAAGAACAGGACCCAGAATTGATCCCTGCGGGACACCTTTCGTAATTATCCAGGAAACCTGATCGAACATCATCAGTAGAGACACACTGAGTTATATATATATATCAATACATATTTAAACCCGTTACATGCAGTCTGGTCTAGGCCAAATAAGGAAAGACCTTAAATTAGCAGTGAGTGATCAACAGTATCAAAAGCCTTTAACAGGTCAATGAAAAGGGCAGCAGAATGTTCCCCATTATCCATATACAGTTCCATATACCACATAATTTATAACTACGATGCGGCTGATCAACTATAGTCTATAGTGACTGATCAACCATAGACTATAGTGACTGATCAACCATAGACTATAGTGACTGATCAACCTAGACTATAGTGACTGATCAACCTAGACTATAGTGACTGATCAACCATAGACTATAGTGGCTGATCAACCATAGACTATAGTGACTGATCAACCATAGACTCTAGTGACTGATCAACCATAGACTCTAGTGGCTGATCAACCATAGACTATAGTGACTGATCAACCATAGACTCTAGTGACTGATCAACCATAGACTATAGTGGCTGATCAACCATAGACTATAGTGACTGATCAACCATAGACTCTAGTGACTGATCAACCATAGACTCTAGTGACTGATCAACCTAGACTATAGTGGCTGATCAACCATAGACTATAGTGACTGATCAACCATAGACTATAGTGACTGATCAACCTAGACTATAGTGGCTGATCAACCATAGACTATAGTGACTGATCAACCATAGACTATAGGGACTGATCAACCATAGACTCTAGTGACTGATCAACCATAGACTATAGTGGCTGATCAACCATAGACTATAGTGACTGATCAACCTAGACTATAGTGGCTGATCAACCATAGACTATAGTGACTGATCAACCTAGACTATAGTGACTGATCAACCTAGACTATAGTGACTGATCAACCATAGACTATAGTGACTGATCAACCTAGACTATAGTGGCTGATCAACCATAGACTCTAGTGACTGATCAACCATAGACTCTAGTGACTGATCAACCATAGACTATAGTGGCTGATCAACCATAGACTATAGTGACTGATCAACCATAGACTCTAGTGACTGATCAACCATAGACTCTAGTGACTGATCAACCATAGACTATAGTGACTGATCAACCTAGTCTATAGTGACTGATCAACCTAGACTATAGTGGCTGATCAACCATAGACTATAGTGACTGATCAACCATAGACTCTAGTGACTGATCAACCATAGACTCTAGTGACTGATCAACCATAGACTATAGTGGCTGATCAACCATAGACTATAGTGACTGATCAACCTAGACTATAGTGGCTGATCAACCATAGACTATAGTGACTGATCAACCTAGACTATAGTGACCGATCAACCTAGACTATAGTGGCTGATCAACCATAGACTATAGTGACTGATCAACCTAGACTATAGTGACTGATCAACCTAGACTATAGTGACTGATCAACCATAGACTATAGTGACTGATCAACCATAGACTATAGTGACTGATCAACCATAGACTATAGTGACCGATCAACCATAGACTATAGTTACTGATCAACTATAGTCTATAGTGACTGATCAACCATAGACTATAGTGACTGATCAACTATAGTCTATAGTTACTGATCAACTATAGTCTATAGTGACCGATCAACCATAGACTATAGTGACTGATCAACTATAGTCTATAGTGACTGATCAACCATAGACTATAGTGACTGATCAACCTAGACTATAGTGGCTGATCAACCATAGACTATAGTGACTGATCAACCTAGACTATAGTGACTGATCAACCTAGACTATAGTGACTGATCAACCATAGACTATAGTGACTGATCAACCATAGACTATAGTGACTGATCAACCATAGACTATAGTGACCGATCAACCATAGACTATAGTTACTGATCAACTATAGTCTATAGTGACTGATCAACCATAGACTATAGTGACTGATCAACTATAGTCTATAGTTACTGATCAACTATAGTCTATAGTGACCGATCAACCATAGACTATAGTGACTGATCAACTATAGTCTATAGTGACTGATCAACCATAGACTATAGTGACTGATCAACCATAGACTATAGGGACTGATCAACCATAGACTAGAGTGGCTGATCAACCATAGACTATAGTGACTGATCAACCATAGACTATAGTGACTGATCAACCATAGACTAGAGTGGCTGATCAACCATAGACTATAGTGACTGATCAACCTATAATATAGTGACTGATAAACCATAGACTATAGTGACTGATCAACCAAAGAATATAGTGACTGATAAACCATAGACTATAGTGACTGATCAACCAAAGACTACAGTCCCGAAGCCTGGAAATGTTTTTTACACAAATCAATACACAGATGGTGTAACTGTTAAAAAGGTCTAGGTCCGTTGGCAGAATGAAATGCACTGGGAGTGTCCCAGCTTCAGCTTTCACATTTAAAGAAAATGTGATATTAAGAACATGGTAAGGTTGGGAGGTTTTTGTCCGGGTATATAAGAGACTTTTGTCCGGGTATATAAGAGACTTTTGTCCGGGTATATAAGAGACTTTTGTCCGGGTATATAAGAGACTTTTGTCCGGGTATATAAGAGACTTTTGTCCGGGTATATAAGAGACTTTTGTCCGGGTATATAAGATACTTTTGTCCGGGTATATAAGAGACTTTTGTCCGGGTATATAAGAGACTTTTGTCCGGGTATATAAGAGACTTTTGTCCGGGTATATAAGAGACTTTTGTCCGGGTATATAAGAGACTTTTGTCCGGGTATATAAGAGACTTTTGTCCGGGTATATAAGAGACTTTTGTCCGGGTATATAAGAGACTTTTGTCCGGGTATATAAGAGATGTTGGAGTGAGTGCCACTGAAACATTGTCTATTTACACAGTGACTACAAGCCATAGACTATTGGAGAGAGAACCACTGAAACATTGTCTATTTATAGTGACTACAAGCCAAGGACTATTGGAGAGAGAACCACTGAAACATTGTCTATTTATAGTGACTACAAGCCAAGGACTATTGGAGAGAGAACCACTGAAACATTGTCTATTTATAGTGACTACAAGCCAAGGACTATTGGAGAGAGAACCACTGAAACATTGTCTATTTACACAGTGACTACAAGCCATAGACTATTGGAGAGATGAACAGAGTCTTTAGGTGTTTATACATGCCGAGAGACCAACTCAAATGACACATTGGGTTGCTGTCTACAGGGTACAATACAAGCCACGGACGTCAACAGGGAGCACGGACAAACGGACGGACAGAAGGACATCGGACTGTTTCAAGACAAGCCGTTGACTTCAACAGGAAGCACGGACGAACGAACAGACGGACGGAGAGACGGAAGGACAGAGGGACATTGGATGGGTACAATACAAGCCGTTGACTTCAACAGGAAGCACGGACGAACGAACAGACGGACGAACAGAAGGACGGACAGAGGGACATTAGATGGGTACAATACAAGCCGTTGACTTCAACAGGAAGCACGGACGAACGAACAGACGGACGGAGAGACGGACGGACAGAGGGACATTAGATGGGTACAATACAAGCCGTTGACTTCAACAGGAAGCACGGACGAACGAACAGACGGACGAACAGAAGGACGGACAGAGGGACATTAGATGGGTACAATACAAGCCGTTGACTTCAACAGGAAGCACGGACGAACGAACAGACGGACGAACAGAAGGACGGACAGAGGGACATTAGATGGGTACAATACAAGCCGTTGACTTCAACAGGAAGCACGGACGAACGAACAGACGGACGAACAGAAGGACGGACAGAGGGACATTAGATGGGTACAATACAAGCCGTTGACTTCAACAGGAAGCACGGACGAACGAACAGACGGACGAACAGAAGGACGGACAGAGGGACATTAGATGGGTACAATACAAGCCGTTGACTTCAACAGGAAGCACGGACGAACGAACAGACGGACGAACAGAAGGACGGACAGAGGGACATTAGATGGGTACAATACAAGCCGTTGACTTCAACAGGAAGCACGGACGAACGAACAGACGGACGAACAGAAGGACGGACAGAGGGACATTAGATGGGTACAATACAAGCCGTTGACTTCAACAGGAAGCACGGACGAACGAACAGACGGACGAACAGAAGGACGGACAGAGGGACATTAGATGGGTACAATACAAGCCGTTGACTTCAACAGGAAGCACGGACGAACGAACAGACGGACGAACAGAAGGACGGACAGAGGGACATTAGATGGGTACAATACAAGCCGTTGACTACTGTCGATAGCAACTGGCACTTTGATTAATATAAGTGACTTCTGTGTTCTTATGGCCTTGACATTCCACATACACACGACAGCTGTGACATCACAGTAGACAACACAGTATTGATCTGTTATACGAACGTCCTCGCACACTGAGTGTGTGCTTCCAAAATGGCACCCTATTCCCTATTTAGTACACTACTTTTGCCCGGGGCCCATAGGGTTTGAACAGGACCCATAGGGTTTGAACAGGACCGATTGGGTTTGAATAGGACCCATGGGGTTTGAACAGGACCCATAGGGTTTGAACAGGACCCATAGGGTTTGAACAGGACCCATAGGGTTTGAACAGGACCCATAGGGTTTGAACAGGACCCATAGGGTTTGAACAGGACCCATAGGGTTTGAACAGGACCCATAGGGTTCGAACAGGGCCCATATTAAAGCTTCTAGTGTTCTACCAGGACCCATAGGGTTTGAACAGGCCTCTGGTCAAAAGTAGGTCACTACTCAGTGATTAGGGTGTCATTTGGAACTGACCCACTAACTGTAATCTGATTTTGGGGACTTTGAGACAAAAGGGCTCGTTTTCTAACTGTCTCAGTCGATAGCAACAAAGATGTTTATGTCCGAAAAACAACATAAATTCACCCAAATCATGTTCCATTATTAAGGCTTCTAGTGTTCTACCCTCAGCAGGGAAGAAAAGGGCCCCTCCATATTCCCTATGGCCCCTGGTTAAAAGCATTGACCTCCATATTCCCTATGGCCCCTGGTTAAAAGCATTGACCTCCATATTCCCTATGGCCCCTGGTTAAAAGCATTGACCTCCATATTCCCTATGGTCTCTGGAGCAGTGACCTCCATATTCCCTATGGTCTCTGGAGCAGTGACCTCCATATTCCCTATGGCCCCTGGTTAAAAGCATTGACCTCCATATTCCCTATGGTCTCTGGAGCAGTGACCTCCATATTCCCTATGGTCTCTGGAGCAGTGACCTCCATATTCCCTATGGTCTCTGGAGCAGTGACCTCCATATTCCCTATGGTCTCTGGAGCAGTGACCTCCATATTCCCTATGGTCTCTGGAGCAGTGACCTCCATATTCCCTATGGTCTCTGGTTAAAAGCAGTGACCTCCATGTTCCCTATGGTCTCTGGTTAAAAGCAGTGACCTCCATATTCCCTATGGTCTCTGGAGCAGTGACCTCCATATTCCCTATGGTCTCTGGTTAAAAGCAGTGACCTCCATATTCCCTACGGTCTCTGGAGCAGTGATCTCCATATTCCCTATGGTCTCTGGAGCAGTGACCTCCATATTCCCTATGGTCTCTGGAGCAGTGATCTCCATATTCCCTATTGTCTCTGGTCAAAAGCAGTGACCTCCATATTCCCTATGGTCTCTGGAGCAGTGACCTCCATATTCCCTACGGTCTCTGGAGCAGTGACCTCCATATTCCCTACGGTCTCTGGAGCAGTGACCTCCATATTCCCTACGGTCTCTGGAGCAGTGACCTCCATATTCCCTATGGTCTCTGGAGCAGTGACCTCCATATTCCCTACGGTCTCTGGAGCAGTGACCTCCATATTCCCTATGGTCTCTGGAGCAGTGACCTCCATATTCCCTACGGTCTCTGGAGCAGTGATCTCCATATTGAAAAGGGGGTCATTTGCAACCAGGTCTCACAGTCTCAAGTCGGAATTAGACGTTCATCCCTGTTTCCCAAACGTCACATTTTGAAGTGTTTGGTTACTTCGTACTTTATCGTTCGAAGGTTAAGTTTGACTTGCCAAGTTAAATAAAGGTTCAATTAAAAATAAATACAAATCTTAAGGTTTAGTCATTAACTGCTAAATCTTAAGGTTTAGTCATTAACTGCTAAATCTTAAGGTTTAGTCATTAACTGCTAAATCTTAAGGTTTAGTCATTAACTGCTAAATCTTAAGGTTTAGTCATTAACTGCTAAATCTTAAGGTTTAGTCATTAACTGCTAAATCTTAAGGTTTAGTCATTAACTGCTAAATCTTAAGGTTTAGTCATTAACTGCTAAATCTTAAGGTTTAGTCATTAACTGCTAAATCTTAAGGTTTAGTCATTAACTGCTAAATCTTAAGGTTTAGTCATTAACTGCTAAATCTTAAGGTTTAGTCATTAACTGCTAAATCTTAAGGTTTAGTCATTAACTGCTAAATCTTAAGGTTTAGTCATTAACTGCTAAATCTTAAGGTTTAGTCATTAACTGCTAAATCTTAAGGTTTAGTCATTAACTGCTAAATCTTAAGGTTTAGTCATTAACTGCTAAATCTTAAGGTTTAGTCATTAACTGCTAAATCTTAAGGTTTAGTCATTAACTGCTAAATCTTAAGGTTTAGTCATTAACTGCTAAATCTTAAGGTTTAGTCATTAACTGCTAATTCTTCAGGTTAGTCATTGACTCCTAATTCTTAAGGTTTAGTCATTATCTCCTAATTCTTGAGGTTAGTCATTGACTCCTAATTCTTTAGGTTTAGTCATTATCTCCTAATTCTTCAGGTTAGTCATTGACTCCTAATTCTTAAGGTTTTAGTCATTATCTCCTAATTCTTCAGGTTAGGCATTATCTACCAAATCTTCAGTTTAGACATTAACTCCCAATTTTTCAGGTTAGGTATTATCTCCTAATTTTTGGGGGTTAGTCATTATCTCCCAATTCTTCAGTTTCAGTCATTATCTCCCAATTCTTCAGTTTAGGCATTATCCCATATTCTTAAGGTTAGGCATTATTGCCAAATTCTTAAAGGTTAGGCATTATCTCATATTTCTTTGGGGTTAGTCATTATCTCCCAATTCTTCAGTTTAGACATTATCTCATTATTCTTCAGTTTGGTCATTATCTCATAATTCTTAAGGTTAGACATTATCTCCTAATTCTTAAGGTTTAAGACATTACCTCATAATTCTTTGGGGTTAGTCATTATCTCCTAATTCTTCAGTTTAGGCATTATCTCCTAATTCTTCCGTTAAGGCATTATCTCCTAATCCTAGTGACCAGTTTCCACATCTTCTCCTCAGACATGGGTGAACGTCGAATACCATTTTGTATCACCCGAATGTTAATGGTTCTGCTCTCCTCTGTTAAAACCAAATGGAATAAGCTACTGTGCAGTGTGTGTGTGTGTGTGTGTGTGTGTGTGCACTGTGTGTGTGTGCGGTGTTTGTGCGTATGTGAAAGAGAAAGGGTGTGAGAGAGAGAGAGAGGTTGAGAGATTGAGCGTGAGAGATTGAGGGTGAGAGAGGGAGAGCGAGAGAGAGGTTGAGAGATTGAGCGTGAGAGATTGAGGGTGAGAGAGAGAGGGAGAGAGAGAGAGGTTGAGAGATTGAGCGTGAGAGATTGAGGGTGAGAGAGAGAGGGAGAGAGAGAGAGGTTGAGAGATTGAGCGTGAGAGATTGAGGGTGAGAGAGGGAGAGCGAGAGAGAGGTTGAGAGATTGAGCGTGAGAGATTGAGGGTGAGAGAGGGAGAGCGAGAGAGAGGTTGAGAGATTGAGCGTGAGAGATTGAGGGTGAGAGATTGAGGGTGAGAGAGAGAGGGAGAGGTTGAGAGATTGAGCGTGAGAGATTGAGGGTGAGAGAGGGAGAGAGAGAGGTTGAGAGATTGAGCGTGAGAGATTGAGGGTGAGAGAGAGAGGGAGAGAGGTTGAGAGATTGAGTTTGAGAGATTGAGGGTGAGAGAGGGAGAGAGAGAGGTTGAGAGATTGAGGGTGAGGGAGAGAGGGTGAGAGAGAGAGGGAGAGGGAGAGAGGGTGAGTAAGTGTTTTCAGAATGTGAGTTTCGCCTTCTCCCAGCTGCTAGATGCAATGTGTGTGTGTGTGTGTGTCAGCGTGCGTTCGTGCGACTCCAGTGTGTGTGTGTGTGTGAGCATGCGACTGCAGTGTGTGTATGTGAGTGTCCGTGCGACTGCTGTGTGTGAGGCTGAGAACACCCTACCACTCTCTGGGGAGTGTCTGTATCAGTGTGTGGAACTTCAGTGTGTGTTAGTGTGTGTGAATGTGTGTATGTCTGTTAGTGTATGTGTGCCTGTTAGTGTGTGTGTGCCTGTTAGTGTGTGTATGTCTGTTAGTGTATGTGTGCCTGTTAGTGTGTGTGTGCCTGTTAGTGTGTGTGTGCCTGTTAGTGTGTGTGTGCCTGTTAGTGTGTGTGTGTCTCTCTCTCTCTCTGGAGAGTGAATGCATCAGTGGAGGAGTCTAAACTACTTCTATTCTGTGACTCAATTTATCATCCTATTGTCATCAAAGATCTCTCTCTCTCTCTCTCTCTCTCTCTCTCGCTCTCTCTCTCTTTCTCTGTCTCTCTCTCTCTCTCTCTCTCTCTGTCTCTCTGTCTCCCTCTCTCCCTCTCTCCCTCTGTCTGTCTCTCTCTCTCTCTCTCTCTCTCTCTCACTCTCTCTCAACCTAAATGCCATGAAACAATGATATGTCTTTAAATACTTCTATCGATAGCTATATTTAATTTATTTATGTATTTATTGTGTCAAGATCTAGACACTGTTGTTATGTATCCCCTTGTATATACTTTGAACAGTGCCATTACCTTATAGGCTGTGTTACAAATTGCACCCTGTTCCTTACATAGTGCACTACTTTAGCAAAACACATA
Source organism: Oncorhynchus kisutch (assembly GCF_002021735.2). NCBI lineage: Eukaryota > Metazoa > Chordata > Actinopteri > Salmoniformes > Salmonidae > Oncorhynchus > Oncorhynchus kisutch. The sequence continues at coordinate 747,079 of NW_022265014.1, read as the reverse complement.
AGGGAATAGTGTGCCGTTTTTGCCATGCCTCCATTGTCTAACTACAGTATAATCAATAATATGTTGTCAAATTCAAAACGAGGAATAAATATCTTGTTTTGTATTCCAGAATAATGAATACTTCTTTTTGATTGATTTTCAAGTTCTCTGATACTACAGATATTTCTGATACTACAGATACCACGGATACTAAAAACAATAGACTTAGTACACAAACTACTGATTCTACAGATACTGCAGATACTACTGATACTACAGATACTTCTGATACTACACATACCACGGATACTAAAAACACTACAGATACTACTGAACCTACAGATACTACAGATACTACAGATACTACTGATACTACAGATACTACATACACTACAGATACTACTGATACTACAGATACTACTGATACTACAGATACTACTGATTCTACAGATACTGCAGATAATACTGATACTACAGATACTTCTGATACTACAGATACTTCTGATACTACAGATACCACGGATACTAAAAACAATAGACTTAGTACACACACTACTGATTCTACAGATACTGCAGATAATACTGATACTACAGATACTTCTGATACTACAGATATTTCTGATACTACACATACCACGGATACTAAAAACACTACAGATACTACTGAACCTACAGATAAGACTGATTCCGCAGATAATACTGATACTTAAAACCGTACAGATACTACAGAAATTACTGCTACTACAGATACTATAGATACGACTGATACAACAGATACTATAGATACTACAGATACTACTGCTACTACTGCTACTACTGATACTACAGATACTACAGATACTACAGATACTACAGATACTACTGCTACTACAGATACTACAGATACTACTGATACTACTGATACTACAGATACTACTGATACTACTGATACTACAGATACTACTGCTACTACAGACACTACAGATACTACTGATACTACAGATACTACAGATACTACAGATACTACTGCTACTACAGATACTACATACACTACTGCTACTACAGATACTACTGATACTACAGATACTACAGATACTATAGATACTACAGATACTACAGATACTACAGATACTACTGCTACTACAGATACTACAGATACTACAGATACTACAGATACTACAGATACTACTGCTACTACAGATACTACAGATACTACAGATACTACAGATACTACTGCTACTACAGATACTACAGATACTACAGATACTACAGATACTACTGCTACTACAGATACTACTGATACTACAGATACTACAGATACTACAGATACTACAGATACTACAGACACTACAGATACGACTGATACGACTGATACAACAGATACTATAGATACGACTGATACAACAGATACTATAGATACGACTGATACAACAGATACTACAGATACTACAGATACTACAGATACTACTGATACTACAGATACTACTGATACTACAAATACTACAGATACTACAGATACTACTGATACTACAGATACTACAGATACTACAGATACTACAGATACTACATACACTACTGATACTACTGATACTACAGATACTACAGATACTACAGATACTAGAGATACTACTGATACTACAGATACTACAGATACTACTGCTACTACAGATACTACAGATACTACATACACTACTGATACTACTGATACTACAGATACTACAGATACTACAGATACTACATACACTACTGATACTACAGATACTACAGATACTATATACACTACTGCTACTACAGATACTACAGATACTACAGATACTACAGATACTACAGATACTACAGATACTACTGCTACTACAGATACTACAGATACTACAGATACTACATACACTACTGATACTACTGATACTACAGATACTACAGATACTACAGATACTACTGATACTATGCACAATACAGATACTACAGATACTACTGATACTACAGATACTACTGATACTACAGATACTACTGATACTATTGATACTATGCACAATACAGATACTACAGACTAGTCTGATGGAACAGCCTCTATACAGGGGAATGATAACAGACTAGTCTGATGGAACAGCCTCTATACAGGGGAATGATAACAGACTAGTCTGATGGAACAGCCTCTATACAGGGGAATGATAACAGACTAGTCTGATGGAACAGCCTCTATACAGGGGAATGATAACAGACTAGTCTGATGGAACAGCCTCTATACAGGGGAATGATAACAGACTAGTCTGATGGAACAGCCTCTATACAGGGGAATGATAACAGACTAGTCTGATGGAACAGCCTCTATACAGGGGAATGATAACAGACTAGTCTGATGGAACAGCCTCTATACAGGGGAATGATAACAGACTAGTCTGATGGAACAGCCTCTATACAGGGGAATGATAACAGACTAGTCTGATGGAACAGCCTCTATACAGGGGAATGATAACAGACTAGTCTGATGGAACAGCCTCTATACAGGGGAATGATAACAGACTAGTCTGATGGAACAGCCTCTATACAGGGGAATGATAACAGACTAGTCTGATGGAACAGCCTCTATACAGGGGAATGATAACAGACTAGTCTGATGGAACAGCCTCTATACAGGGGAATGATAACAGACTAGTCTGATGGAACAGCCTCTATACAGGGGAATGATAACAGACTAGTCTGATGGAACAGCCTCTATACAGGGGAATGATAACAGACTAGTCTGATGGAACAGCCTCTATACAGGGGAATGATAACAGACTAGTCTGATGGAACAGCCTCTATACAGGGGAATGATAACAGACTAGTCTGATGGAACAGCCTCTATACAGGGGAATGATAACAGACTAGTCTGATGGAACAGCCTCTATACAGGGGAATGATAACAGACTAGTCTGATGGAACAGCCTCTATACAGGGGAATGATAACAGACTAGTCTGATGGAACAGCCTCTATACAGGGGAATGATAACAGACTAGTCTGATGGAACAGCCTCTATACAGGGGAATGATAACAGACTAGTCTGATGGAACAGCAGTATTTATGGGAATTATATGTGTTCTGCACAAGGGACCAGAGTCTCTCTGTTCAAACGTAGGTCACTATGTAAGGAACAGCGAGACATTTTGGACCGAGCTAGTTTGCTGGCCTTTCTAACACACACACACACACACACACACACACGTACACACACACACATACACACACACACACACACACACACACACACACGTACACACACACACACACACACACACACACACACACACACACACACACACACACACACACACACACACACACACACACACACACACACACACACACACACACACACACACACACACACACACACAGACACACACACACACACACACGTACACACACACACACACACACAAAAACACGTACACACACACACACACTCTAATATATTGATTTATATATCCTCTGAAAGCTGCTATCGCCGTAACACTTCAGTGAATCCTGTCATCCTCTCTCTCTGGGTATTTACAGTCCTGTCTTCATCCCCCTCTTCTTCCCACTATCTCCATCCTCTAACTCTTCTTCCTCTTCTTTCTTCCCTATATCTCTCCACTTTCTGCCTCTCCATCATCTATACTACTGGTTCATCTCTCTATCTATACTACTGGTTTATCTCTCCATCATCTATACTACTGGGTTATCTCTCCATCTATTCTACTGGTTTATCTCTCCATCATCTATACTACTGGTTTATCTCTCCATCATTTATACTGCTGGTTTATCTCTCCATCATCTATACTACTGGTTTATCTCTCCATCTATACTACTGGTTTATCTCTCAATCATCTATACTACTGGTTTATCTCTCCATCATCTATACTACTGGTTCATCTCTCCATCATCTATACTACTGGTTTATCTCTCCATCATCTATAATACTGGTTTATCTCTCCATCTATACTACTGGTTTATCTCTCCATCATCTATACTACTGGTTTATCTCTCGATCATCTATAATAATGGTTTATCTCTCCATCTATACTACTGGTTTATCTCTCCATCATCTATACTACTGGTTTATCTCTCCATCATTTATACTGCTGGTTTATCTCTCCATCATCTATACTACTGGTTTATCTCTCCATCTATACTACTGGTTTATCTCTCAATCATCTATACTACTGGTTTATCTCTCCATCATCTATACTACTGGTTCATCTCTCCATCATCTATACTACTGGTTTATCTCTCCATCATCTATAATACTGGTTTATCTCTCCATCTATACTACTGGTTTATCTCTCCATCATCTATACTACTGGTTTATCTCTCCATCATCTATAATACTGGTTTATCTCTCCATCTATACTACTGGTTTATCTCTCCATCATCTATACTACTGGTTTATCTCTCCATCATCTATACTACTGGTTTATCTCTCTATCTATACTACTGGTTTATCTCTCCATCATCTATACTACTGGTTTATCTCTCCATCATCTATACTACTGGTTCATCTCTCCATCTATACTACTGGTTCATCTCTCTATCTATACTACTGGTTTATCTCTCCATCTATACTACTGGTTTATCTCTCCATCATCTATACTACTGGTTTATCTCTCTATCTATTCTACTGGTTTATCTCTCCATCATCTATACTACTGGTTTATCTCTCCATCATCTATACTACTGGTTTATCTCTCCATCATCTATACTACTGGTTTATCTCTCCATCTATACTACTGGTTTATCTCTCCATCATCTATACTACTGGTTTATCTCTCCATCATCTATAATACTGGTTTATTTCTCCATCATCTATACTACTGGTTTATCTCTCCATCATCTATAATACTGGTTTATTTCTCCATCATCTATACTACTGGTTTATCTCTCCATCATCTATACTACTGGTTCATCTCTCCATCATCTATACTACTGGTTCATCTCTCCATCATCTATACTACTGGTTTATCTCTCCATCATCTATACTACTGGTTCATCTCTCCATCTATACTACTGGTTTATCTCTCCATCTATACTACTGGTTTATCTCTCCATCTATAATACTGGTTTATCTCTCCATCTATAATACTGGTTTATCTCTCCATCTATACTACTGGTTTATCTCTCCATCATCTATACTACTGGTTTATCTCTCCATCATCTATACTACTGGTTTATCTCTCCATCATCTATACTACTGGTTTATCTCTCCATCAACTATAATACTGGTTTATCTCTCCACCATCTATAATACTGGTTTATCTCTCCATCTATAATACTGGTTTATCTCTCCATCTATAATACTGGTTTATCTCTCCATCATCTATAATACTGGTTTATCTCTCCATCATCTATAATACTGGTTTATCTCTCCATCTATACTACTGGTTTATCTCTCCATCTATACTACTGGTTTATCTCTCCATCTATACTACTGGGTTATCTCTCCATCTATAATACTGGTTTATCTCTCCATCATCTATAATACTGGTTTATCTCTCCATCTATAATACTCGTTTTTCTCTCCATCATCTATAATACTGGTTTATCTCTCCATCTATAATACTGGTTTATCTCTCCATCATCTATACTACTGGTTCATCTCTCCATCTATACTACTGGTTCATCTCTCTATCTATACTACTGGTTTATCTCTCCATCTATACTACTGGTTTATCTCTCAATCATCTATACTACTGGTTTATCTCTCCATCATCTATACTACTGGTTCATCTCTCCATCATCTATACTACTGGTTTATCTCTCCATCATCTATAATACTGGTTTATCTCTCCATCTATACTACTGGTTTATCTCTCCATCATCTATACTACTGGTTTATCTCTCCATCTATACTACTGGTTTATCTCTCCATCATCTATACTACTGGTTTATCTCTCCATCATCTATACTACTGGTTTATCTCTCTATCTATACTACTGGTTTATCTCTCCATCATCTATACTACTGGTTCATCTCTCCATCTATACTACTGGTTCATCTCTCTATCTATACTACTGGTTTATCTCTCCATCTATACTACTGGTTTATCTCTCCATCATCTATACTACTGGTTTATCTCTCTATCTATTCTACTGGTTTATCTCTCCATCATCTATACTACTGGTTTATCTCTCCATCATCTATACTACTGGTTTATCTCTCCATCATCTATACTACTGGTTCATCTCTCCATCATCTATACTACTGGTTTATCTCTCCATCATCTATACTACTGGTTTATCTCTCCATCTATACTACTGGTTTATCTCTCCATCATCTATACTACTGGTTTATCTCTCCATCATCTATAATACTGGTTTATTTCTCCATCATCTATACTACTGGTTTATCTCTCCATCATCTATAATACTGGTTTATTTCTCCATCATCTATACTACTGGTTTATCTCTCCATCATCTATACTACTGGTTCATCTCTCCATCATCTATACTACTGGTTCATCTCTCCATCATCTATACTACTGGTTTATCTCTCCATCATCTATACTACTGGTTCATCTCTCCATCTATACTACTGGTTTATCTCTCCATCTATACTACTGGTTTATCTCTCCATCTATAATACTGGTTTATCTCTCCATCTATAATACTGGTTTATCTCTCCATCTATACTACTGGTTTATCTCTCCATCATCTATACTACTGGTTTATCTCTCCATCATCTATACTACTGGTTTATCTCTCCATCATCTATACTACTGGTTTATCTCTCCATCAACTATAATACTGGTTTATCTCTCCACCATCTATAATACTGGTTTATCTCTCCATCTATAATACTGGTTTATCTCTCCATCTATAATACTGGTTTATCTCTCCATCTATAATACTGGTTTATCTCTCCATCTATAATACTGGTTTATCTCTCCATCATCTATAATACTGGTTTATCTCTCCATCATCTATAATACTGGTTTATCTCTCCATCTATACTACTGGTTTATCTCTCCATCTATACTACTGGTTTATCTCTCCATCTATACTACTGGGTTATCTCTCCATCTATAATACTGGTTTATCTCTCCATCATCTATAATACTGGTTTATCTCTCCATCTATAATACTCGTTTTTCTCTCCATCATCTATAATACTGGTTTATCTCTCCATCTATAATACTGGTTTATCTCTCCATCATCTATACTACTGGTTCATCTCTCCATCTATACTACTGGTTCATCTCTCTATCCATACTACTGGTTTATCTCTCTATCATCTATAATACTGGTTTATCTCTCCATCATCTATAATACTGGTTTATCTCTCCATCATCTATAATACTGGTTTATCTCTCCATCATCTATACTACTGGTTTATCTCTCCATCATCTATAATACTGGTTTATCTCTCCATCATCTATACTACTGGTTTATCTCTCCATCATCTATACTACTGGTTTATCTCTCTATCATCTATACTACTGGTTTATCTCTCCATCATCTATAATACTGGTTTATCTCTCCATCATCTATACTACTGGTTCATCTCTCCATCTATACTACTGTTTTATCTCTCCATCTATAATACTGGTTTATCTCTCCATCTATACTACTGGTTTATCTCTCCATCTATAATACTGGTTTATCTTTCCATCATCTATAATACTGGTTTATCTCTCCATCATCTATACTACTGGTTTATATCTCCATCTATACTACTGGTTTATCTCTCCATCTATAATACTGGTTTATCTCTCTATCATCTATAATACTGGTGTATCTCTCCATCATCTATAATATTGGTTTATCTTTCCATCATCTATAATACTGGTTTATCTCTCCATCTATAATACTGGTTTATCTCTCCATCATCTATAATACTGGTTTATCTTTCCATCATCTATAATACTGGTTTATCTCTCCATCATCTATAATACGGGTTTATCTCTCCATCTATAATACTGGTTTATCTCTCCATCATCTATACTACTGGTTCATCTCTCCATCTATACTACTGGTTCATCTCTCCATCATCTATACTACTGGTTTATCTCTCCATCTATAATACTGGTTTATCTCTCCATCATCTATACTACTGGTTTATCTCTCCATCATCTATAATACTGGTTTATCTCTCCATCTATAATACTGGTTTATCTCTCCATCATCTATAATACTGGTTTGTCTCTACATCATCTATTATACTGGTTTGTCTCTCTCTTGAGAGAGAAGAGAGGTCGGTGAGGAGAGAAGAGAAGAGGAGAGGAGGGGGAGAGGAAAGTAGGTGAGATGAGATGAGAGGAGTATGGAGGATAGGATAAGAGGTGAGAGGAAGAGAAGAGGACAGGAGAGGACACGACAGGGGTGCTTGAAAAGGAGCGATGAAGACAGGAGAGGACACGACAGGGGTGCTTGAAAAGGGGAGTAGAGGACAGGAGAGGACACGACAGGGGTGCTTGAAAATGAGAGATGAAGACAGGAGAGGACACGACAGGGGTGCTTGAAAAGGAGCGATGAAGACAGGAGAGGACACGACAGGGGTGCTTGAAAAGGAGAGTAGAGGACAGGAGAAGGGGGTAGAGGAGAGGAGAGGACATGACAAGGGTGCTTGAAAAGGAGAGTAGAGGACAGGAGAAGGGGGTAGAGGAGAGGAGAGGACACGACAGGGGTGCTTGAAAAGGAGAGATGAAGACATGAGAAGGGGGTAGAGGAGAGGAGAGGACACGACAGAGGTGCTTGAAAAGGAGAGTAGAGGACAGGAGAAGGGGGTAGAGGAGAGGAGAGGACACGACAGAGGTGCTTGAAAAGGAGAGTAGAGGACAGGAGAGGAGAGGAGAGGGGTGTCTTCTTCTCTTCCTCTCTCTCTGTTGTAGATATTACTGTTCTAGACCCAGTCGTCTGAATTGGCTTCCTCTCTCTCTGTTATAGATATTACTGTTCTAGACCCAGTCGTCTGAATTGGCTTCCTCTCTCTCTGTTATAGATATTACTGTTCGAGCCCAGGCGTCTGAATTGGCTTCCTCTCTCTCTGTTATAGATATTACTGTTCGAGCCCAGGCGTCTGAATTTGCTTCCTCTCGTCATACCAAGTTCAATATATCAAGTGGCACCCTTTCCCCTACATAGTGCACTAGCTTGGACCAGATCAGTGGCCTGTGGGTGTACGGTGGGGGGCTGAGCGTCACGGATGGTGTAGTGACTGACCCGGGATGCACTGAACTCTGCATGACCCCTCTCCTTCCCCTTCCTTAGAATCTGTCATCGGCCAATTAGAACTCAGTCGGATAAAGCTCCTTGACGTGCGAAAGGAGTAGGATCGGGAAGGTCGGTGATGGACAATGTTTGTAAGAGTAAATTGCCTGAAGAGATGTGATGCTTTTCTCTGAAGTCCTTGAGGCATCAAAGTTTCCCCTAAGGTTGCGTCCCAAACAGATCTCTATTCCCTATATGATGAGCTACTTTTAACCAGAGCCTTCTGGTCTCTGTTATCCCTATGGTCTGTTATCCCTATGGTCTGTTATCCCTATGGTCCCTGTTATCCCTATGGTCTGTTATCCCTATGGTATGTTATCCCTATGGTCCCTGTTATCCCTATGGTCTGTTATCCCTATGGTCTGTTATCCCTATGGTCCCTGTTATCCCTATTGTCTGTTATCCCTATGGTCCCTGTTATCCCTATGGTCTGTTATCCCTATGGTCCCTGTTATCCCTATGGTCCCTGTTATCCCTATGGTCCCTGTGAGGCCTATGGTCTGTTATCCCTATGGTTTGTTATCCCTATGGTCTGTTATCCCTATGGTCCCTGTTATCCCTATGGTCTGTTATCCCTATGGTCCCTGTTATCCCTATGGTCTGTTATCCCTATGGTCCCTGTTATCCCTATGGTCTGTTATCCCTATGGTCCCTGTGAGGCCTATGGTCTGTTATCCCTATGGTTTGTTATCCCTATGGTCTGTTATCCCTATGGTCCCTGTTATCCCTATGGTCTGTTATCCCTATGGTACCTGTTAGTCCTATGGTCTGTTATCACTATGGTCTGTTATCCCTATGGTCTGTTATTCCTATGGTCTGTTATCCCTATGGTCTGTTATCCCTATGGTCTGTTTTCCCTATGGTCCCTGTTATCCCTATGGTCTGTTATCCCTATGGTCTGTTATCCTAATGGTCCCTGTTATCCCTATGGTCTGTTATCCCTATGGTCTGTTTTCCCTATGGTCTGTTATCCTTATGGTCCCTGTTATCCCTATTGTCTGTTATCCCTATGGTCCCTCTTATCCCTATGGTCTGTTATCCCAATGGTCCCTGTTATCCCTATTGTCTGTTATCCCTATGGTCTGTTATCCCTATGGTCCCTGTTATCCCTATGGTCCCTGTTATCCCTATGGTCCCTGTTATCCCTATGGTCTGTTATCCCTATTGTCTGTTATCCCTATTGTCTGTTATCCCAATGGCCCCTGTTATCCCTATGGTCTGTTATCCCTATGGTCTGTTATCCCTATGGTCCCTGTTATCCCTATGGTCTGTTATCCCTATGGTCCCTGTTATCCCTATTGTCTGTTATCCCAATGGTCCCTGTTATCCCTATGGTCTGTTATCCCTATGGTCTGTTATCCCTATGGTCTGTTATCCTTATGGTCCCTGTTATCCCTATGGTCTGTTATCCCTATGGTCCCTGTTATCCCTATGGTCTGTTATCCCTATGGTCCCTGTTATCCCTATTGTCTGTTATCCCAATGGTACCTGTTATCCCTATGGTCTGTTATCCCTATGGTCCCTGTTATCCCTATGGTCGGTTATCCCTATGGTCCCTGTTATCCCTATGGTCTGTTATCCCTATGGTCTGTTATCCTTATGGTCCCTGTTATCCCTATGGTCTGTTATCCCTATGGTCTGGTATCCTTATGGTCTGGTATCCTTATGGTCCCTGTTATCCCTATGGTCTGTTATCCCTATGGTCTGTTATCCCTATGGTCCCCGTGAGGCCTATGGTCTGTTATCCCTATGGTCTGTTATCCCTATGGTCTGTTATCCCTATGGTCCCTGTTATCCCTATGGTCTGTTATCCCTATGGTCCCTGTTATCCCTATGGTCTGTTATCCCTATGGTCCCTGTGAGGCCTATGGTCTGTTATCCCTATGGTTTGTTATCCCTATGGTCTGTTATCCCTATGGTCCCTGTTATCCCTATGGTCTGTTATCCCTATGGTACCTGTTAGTCCTATGGTCTGTTATCACTATGGTCTGTTATCCCTATGGTCTGTTATTCCTATGGTATGTTATCCCTATGGTCTGTTATCCCTATGGTCTGTTTTCCCTATGGTCCCTGTTATCCCTATGGTCTGTTATCCCTATGGTCTGTTATCCCAATGGTCCCTGTTATCCCTATGGTCTGTTATCCCTATGGTCTGTTTTCCCTATGGTCTGTTATCCTTATGGTCCCTGTTATCCCTATTGTCTGTTATCCCTATGGTCCCTCTTATCCCTATGGTCTGTTATCCCAATGGTCCCTGTTATCCCTATTGTCTGTTATCCCTATGGTCTGTTATCCCTATGGTCCCTGTTATCCCTATGGTCCCTGTTATCCCTATGGTCCCTGTTATCCCTATGGTCTGTTATCCCTATTGTCTGTTATCCCTATTGTCTGTTATCCCAATGGCCCCTGTTATCCCTATGGTCTGTTATCCCTATGGTCTGTTATCCCTATGGTCCCTGTTATCCCTATGGTCTGTTATCCCTATGGTCCCTGTTATCCCTATTGTCTGTTATCCCAATGGTCCCTGTTATCCCTATGGTCTGTTATCCCTATGGTCTGTTATCCCTATGGTCTGTTATCCTTATGGTCCCTGTTATCCCTATGGTCTGTTATCCCTATGGTCCCTGTTATCCCTATGGTCTGTTATCCCTATGGTCCCTGTTATCCCTATTGTCTGTTATCCCAATGGTACCTGTTATCCCTATGGTCTGTTATCCCTATGGTCCCTGTTATCCCTATGGTCGGTTATCCCTATGGTCCCTGTTATCCCTATGGTCTGTTATCCCTATGGTCTGTTATCCCTATGGTCTGTTATCCTTATGGTCCCTGTTATCCCTATGGTCTGTTATCCCTATGGTCTGGTATCCTTATGGTCCCTCTTATCCCTATGGTCTGTTATCCCTATGGTCTGTTATCCCTATGGTCTGTTATCCCTATGGTCCCTGTTATCCCTATGGTCTGTTATCCCTATGGTCCCCGTGAGGCCTATGGTCTGTTATCCCTATGGTCTGTTATCCCTATGGTCTGTTATCCCTATGGTCCCTGTTATCCCTATGGTCTGTTATCCCTATGGTACCTGTTAGCCCTATGGTCTGTTATCACTATGGTACCTGTTAGCCCTCTGGTCTCTGTTATCCCTATGGTCTGTTATCCCTATGGTCGCTGTTATCCCTATGGTCTGTTATCCCTATGGTCTGTTATCCCTATAGTCTGTTATCCCAATGGTCCCTGTTATCCCTATGGTCTGTTATTCCTATGGTCTGTTATCCCTATGGTCTGTTATCCCTATGGTCTGTTTTCCCTATGGTCCCTGTTATCCCTATGGTCTGTTATCCCTATGGTCCCTGTTATCCCTATGGTCCCTGTTATCCCTATGGTCCCTGTTATCCCTATGGTCTGTTATCCTTATGGTCTGTTATCCTTATGGTCCCTGTTATCCCTATGGTCTGTTATCCCTATGGTCTGTTATCCCTATGGTCCCTGTGAGGCCTATGGTCTGTTATCCCTATGGTCTGTTATCCCTATGGTCTGTTATCCCTATGGTCCCTGTTATCCCTATGGTCTGTTATCCCTATGGTCTGTTATCCCTATGGTCCCTGTTATCCCTATGGTCTGTTATCCCTATGGTCTGTTATCCTTATGGTCCCTGTTATCCCTATGGTCTGTTATCCCTATGGTCTGTTATCCCTATGGTCTGTTATCCCTATGGTCCCTGTTATCCCTATGGTCTATCCTTATGGTCTGTTATCCCTATGGTCCCTGTTATCCCTATGGTCTGTTATCCCTATGGTCTGTGATCCCTATGGTCTGTTATCCCTATGGTCTGTTATCCCTATGGTCCCTGTTATTCCTATGGTCCCTGTTATCCCTATGGTCCCTGTGAGCCCAATGGTCTCCAGTCAAAAGTAGTGCACTATATAGGGAATAGGCTGCTATTTGGGAAGCAGAAATGTTTCCCTAAGTCTAAGTGACTTGACCGAGCTGTCTCATTTAGGAATGTTAAGGTTATTAGGAAGAGGGGGGGGGGGTGAGGAGAGGATGGTGGGGTTTTTATAAGGAAGTGAAGGCGTTGAGTCTTCAGGGCTAGTAAAAATCACATCAGATCACATCAGAGAAACGTCTGTGTCTCGTCGTCTTCCATGGGGGTATTAATGAATACAACGTAACTTATGGTAACTCTGCCAGTCTACATGGCCCTTCATATACCAACCCTGAGGTTTTCCTGAGCAAGTGACTGGACCAGGAACAACCACTGGGCCACATGGTAACTTACACAATGCTTTCTATCTAAAGATATTTGGATTAAACTATGTCACAATAGACAAGGCTCTGGTCAACAGTAGTGAACTATGTCACAATAGACAGGGCTGTGGTCAACAGTAGTGAACTATGTCACAATAGACAAGGCTCTGGTCAACAGTAGTGAACTATGTCACAATAGACGAGGCTCTGGTCAACAGTAGTGAACTATGTCACAATAGACAGGGCTGTGGTCAACAGTAGTGAACTCTGTCACAATAGACAGGGCTCTGGTCAACAGTAGTGAACTATGTCACAATAGACAAGGCTCTGGTCAACAGTAGTGAACTATGTCACAATAGACGAGGCTCTGGTCAACAGTAGTGAACTATGTCACAATAGACAGGGCTGTGGTCAACAGTAGTGAACTCTGTCACAATAGACAGGGCTCTGGTCAACAGTAGTGAACTATGTCACAATAGACAGGGCTCTGGTCAACAGTAGTGAACTATGTCACAATAGACAGGGCTGTGGTCAACAGTAGTGAACTATGTCACAATAGACAAGGCTCTGGTCAACAGTAGTGAACTATGTCACAATAGACAGGGCTGTGGTCAACAGTAGTGAACTATGTCACAATAGACAGGGCTGTGGTCAACAGTAGTGAACTATGTCACAATAGACAGGGCTCTGGTCAACAGTAGTGAACTATGTCACAATAGACAGGGCTCTGGTCAACAGTAGTGAACTATGTCACAATAGACAGGGCTCTGGTCAACAGTAGTGAACTATGTCACAATAGACAAGGCTCTGGTCAACAGTAGTGAACTATGTCACAATAGACAGGGCTCTGGTCAACAGTAGTGAACTATGTCACAATAGACAGGGCTGTGGTCAACAGTAGTGAACTATGTCACAATAGACAAGGCTCTGGTCAACAGTAGTGAACTATGTCACAATAGACAGGGCTCTGGTCAACAGTAGTGAACTATGTCACAATAGACAGGGCTGTGGTCAACAGTAGTGAACTATGTCACAATAGACAGGGCTGTGGTCAACAGTAGTGAACTATGTCACAATAGACAGGGCTGTGGTCAACAGTAGTGAACTATGTCACAATAGACAGGGCTGTGGTCAACAGTAGTGAACTATGTCACAATAGACAAGGCTCTGGTCAACAGTAGTGAACTATGTCACAATAGACGAGGCTCTGGTCAACAGTAGTGAACTATGTCACAATAGACAGGGCTGTGGTCAACAGTAGTGAACTATGTCACAATAGACGAGGCTCTGGTCAACAGTAGTGAACTATGTCACAATAGACAGGGCTGTGGTCAACAGTAGTGAACTATGTCACAATAGACAGGGCTGTGGTCAACAGTCGTGAACTATGTCACCATAGACAGGTCTCTGGTCAACAGTAGTAAACAATGTCACAATAGACAGGGCTGTGGTCAACAGTAGTGAACTATGAAGGGGATAGGAGGCCATTGAGGATGCTGATTTAATGATATCAATGTACGAGCTGGAGTAGGACATATGCTCTATTGTATACCCCTTTACCAGACATAAAGCACACACACACACACACACACACACACACACACACACACACACACACACACACACACACACACACACACACACACACGCACGCACACACACACACACACAGATAAAAAATCTCATTAAACACCCTCTGTCTATCAATCTTTTTTTTTACAGATTATTGCTTATTTTTCTACAGCACAATGAAAAATGCTCTCTCCTCTTCTTCTTTCTCCGCACCTCTCGTCTCCTTCCCTCCCTCTCCTCTCCTCTCTCCTTCTCTCTCCTATTCTCTCTCTCCTCTCCTCTCCTCTCCTCTCCTCTCCTCTCCTCTCCTCTCCTCTCCTCTCCTCTCCTCTCCTCTCCTCTCCGCGCCTCTCCTCTCCTCTCCGCGCCTCTCGTCTCCTTCCCTACCTCTCCTCTCCTCTCGTCTCCTTCCCTCCCTCCCTCCCTCTCCTCTCCTCTCCTCTTATCTCCTCTCTCCTTCTCTCTCCTATTCTCTCATTCTCTCTCCTCTCATCATCTCTCCTCTCCTCTCATCTCTTCTCCTCTCCCTCCGCTCCTCTCCTCTCCCTTCACGCTTCCCTCTCTCCCTCCTTCTACCCACAGTCCCTGTCCTTCTTTCCTTCCCTCACTCTCCCTCCTCCTCTCTTCCCCTCGCTCTCCTCCCTCCCTCCCTCCATCCCTATGGAATACCCTTTGACTGTGTTTATCTATTTTCAGGTTGTCAAACCTATCTCTCAGATAACAAGGAAAAAGCTCCCAGCTGAATGAAGATGGGAAAGGAGCTTATTTCATACAGGGTTCTCCAGTTTCCCAGCTGAGAGAACAGAGAACAGTGTGTAGAAATACAACAGACCAGAGAGGATCAATCTCCTTCTCTTCGACTGTATAATCTACCTATTATCAGTGTTCTAGAATGTGAAGGAAGGAGGTGTTCTAGAACCACGTCTCTATTACATGTGGAGCCATCTAATTGGTCTGAATACCCCAGCAGGTCAGTAGATAACAATGTCACAGTCACTTTACAGCACAGCACGGTTGTGACAGCGTTATTTAAGTGGCTCACAGGAACGCTAAGAAAAACAACCTGAAGGACTGAATCCGCCGCTCTCCTTGCCCTCTCTCTGACAGCAGACATCCTGTAGAGCCGTTAAGATAGAGATGATGTTCCCTCTGGTGTGTGTGTGTGCGTGTGTGTGTGTGTGTGTGACAGTGTCTGTGTGCTGTTTCAGACCCAGGAGACACGGGGAGTAATGTGGTTTACCTCTAAAGTACTGGAAGACATCACAGAGAGAAGAGAGAGAGATAGAGAGAGAGAGAGAGAGAGAGAGAGAAGGGGCGGAGGGTGAGAGAGAGGGAGAGAGAGACGGACGGAGAGAGAGAGAGAGACAGAGAGAAAGAGAGAGAGAGAGAGAGAGAGAGAGAGGGGGGCTGAGAGAGAGGGAGCGAGATAGAGAAGGGGGGTGAGAGAGAGGGAGAGAGAGAGAGGGAGTGAGAGAGAGGGGTGAAGAGAGAGAGAGTGCGGGAGAGAGAGAGAGAGAGAGAGAGAGAGAGAGAGAGAGAGAGAGAGAGAGAGAGAGAGATAAGAAAAAAAACAGAGCAAACTAGAATGCTATTTGGCCCTACACAGAGAGAACACAGTGGCAGAATACCTGACCACTGTGACTGACCCTAAATTAAGGAAAGCTTTGACTATGTACAGACTCAGTGAGCATAGCCTTGCTATTGAGAAAGGCCGCCGTAGGCAGACATGGCTCTCAAGAGAAGACAGGCTATGTGCTCACTGCCCACAAAATGAGGTGGAAACTGAGCTACACTTCCTAACCTCCTGCCCAATGTATGACCATATTAGAGAGACATATTTCCCACAGATTACACAGATCCACAAAGAATTCGAAAACAAATCCAATTTTGATAAACTCCCATATCTACTGGGTGAAATTCCACAGTGTGCCATCACAGCAGCAAGATTTGTGACCTGGTGCCACAAGAAAAGGGCAACCAGTGAAGAACAAACACCATTGTAAATACAACCCATATTTATGCTTATTTATTTTATCTTGTGTCCTTTAGCCATTTGTACATTGTTAGAACACTGTATATATATATATAATATGACATTTGTAATGTCTTTACTGTTTTGAAACTTCTGTATGTGTAATGTTTACTGTTAATTTTGGTTGTTTTTCACTTTATATATTCACTTTGTATGTTGTTTACCTCACTTGCTTTGGCAATGTTAACACATGTTTCCCATGCCAATAAAGCCCTTGAATTGAATTGAATTGAGAGAGAGATGGGAGAGATATTGGGAGAGAGAGAGAGAGAGAGAGAGAGAGATGGGAGAGATAGGGGTGAAGTAAAAGAGAGAGAGAAAAGGTCAACCCACTTATTTAGGATATTTAGGATAAGAAGAGTGCCCTGTTAAACGCAGTCATAGTAACCACACTACATAAAGCCCTGTTAAACACAATCATAGTAACCACACTACATAAAGCCCTGTTAAACACAGTCATAGCAACCACACTACATAAAGCCCTGTTAAAAACACACAGTCATAGCAACCACACTACATAAAGCCCTGTTAAACACAGTCATAGCAACCACACTACATAAAGCCCCGTTAAACACACGCAGTCATAGCAACCACACTACATAAAGCCCTGTTAAACACACACAGGCATAGCAACCACACTACATAAAGCCCTGTCAAACACACACAGTCATAGTAACCACACTACATAAAGCCCTGTTAAACACACACAGTCATAGTAACCACACTACATAAAGCCCTGTTAAACACACAGTCATAGCAACCACACTACATAAAGCCCTGTTAAACACACACAGGCATAGTAACCACACTACATAAAGCCCCGTTAAACACACGCAGTCATAGCAACCACCCTACAATAGTTTCCCCAGTCACGACAGAACGGCTATGAAAGAAATCTCCAGTTACAAGGTTATATTACACACACACACACACACACACACACACACACACACACACACACACACACACACACACACACACACACACACACACACACACACACACACACACACACACACACACACACACACACATACTAATGTACACGTCATGAAATGTTACTTGTGTTTAACGGGAATATGTGTGTTTCTACAGAATTACCTAATTAAAGGGATGTGTCTGTTCTGTAGGGTTCCATTACCTCATTAAAGGGATGTGTCTGTTCTGTAGGGTTCCATTACATCATTAAAGGGATGTGTCTGTTCTATAGGGTTCCATATCTACAGAATTACCTCATTAAAGGGATGTGTCTGTTCTGTAGGGTTCCATTACCTCATTAAAGGGATGTGTCTGTTCTATAGGGTTCCATATCTACAGAATTACCTCATTAAAGGGATGTGTCTGTTCTGTAGGGTTCCATTACCTCATTAAAGGGATGTGTCTGTTCTATAGGGTTCCATATCTACAGAATTACCTCATTAAAGGGATGTGTCTGTTCTGTAGGGTTCCATATCTACAGAATGACCTCATTAAAGGGATGTGTCTGTTCTATAGGGTTCCATATCTACAGAATTACCTCATTAAAGGGATGTGTCTGTTCTGTAGGGTTCCATATCTACAGAATTACCTCATTAAAGGGGTGTGTCTGTTCTGTAGGGTTCCATATCTACAGAATTACCTCATTAAAGGGATGTGTCTGTTCTATAGGGTTCCATTACCTCATTAAAGGGATGTGTCTGTTCTATAGGGTTCCATATCTACAGAATTACCGCATTAAAGGGATGTGTCTGTTCTATAGGGTTCCATATCTACAGAATTACCTCATTAAAGGGATGTGTCTGTTCTATAGGGTTCCATATCTACAGAATTACCTCATTAAAGGGATGTGTCTGTTCTATAGGGTTCCATATCTACAGAATTACCGCATTAAAGGGATGTGTCTGTTCTTCAAGTTCCTTGGTGCCCACATCAACAACAAACTATCATGGTCCAAATGTACCAAGACAGTCGTGAAGAGGGCATGACAAAATATATTCCCCCTCAGGAGACTGAAAAGATTTGGCATGGGTCCTCAGATCCTCAAAAGGTTCTACAGCTGCACCATCGAGAGCATGATTGCATCACTGCCTGGTATGGCTACTGTTCGGCCTGCGACCACAAGGCACTACGGAGGGTAGTACGAACGGCCCCGTACATCACTGGAGCCAAGCTTTCTGCCATCCAGGACCTCTACACCAGGCGGTGTCAGAGGAAGGCCCTAAAAATGGTCAAAGACTCCAGCCATCCTAGTCATAGACTGTAATTTCTGCTATAACACGGCAGGTGGTGCGGAGCGCCAGTTCTAGGTCCAAGAGTCATATAAACAGCTTCAACCCCAATGCAATAAGACTCATGAACCTTTAATCAAATGACTACCCAGACTCTTTGCATTGTCCACCCCTACACTATGTTTTACTTCATTGTATTTGTTCTGTAAATGGTCTGTAACTGATCTGTATCTAGTCTTTAACTGGTCTGTAGCTGGTCTTTAACTGGTCTGTAGCTGGTCTTTAACTGGTCTGTAGCTGGTCTTTAACTGGTCTGTAGCTGGTCTTTAACTGGTCTGTAGCTGGTCTTTAACTGGTCTGTAGCTGGTCTTCAACAGGTCTGTAGCTGGTCTACAACTGGTCTGTAACTGGTATATAACTGATCTGTATCTAGTCTTTAACTGATCTGTAGCTGGTCTTTAACTGGTCTGTATCTAGTCTTTAACAGGTCTGTAGCTGGTCTACAACTGGTCTGTAACTGGTATATAACTGATCTGTATCTAGTCTTTAACTGATCTGTAGCTGGTCTTTAACTGGTCTGTATCTAGTCTTTAACTGGTCTGTAGCTGGTCTTTAACTGGTCTGTATCTAGTCTTTAACTGGTTTGTAGCTGGTCTTTAACTGGTCTGTAGCTGGTCTATAACTGGTCTTTAACTGGTCTGTAGCTGGTCTATAACTGGTCTTTAACTGGTCAGTAACTGGTATATAACTGATCTGTATCTAGTCTTTAACTAATCTGTATCTAGTCTTTAACTGGTCTGTAGCTGGTCTGTAGCTGGTCTATAACTGGTCTTTAACTGGTCTGTAGCTGGTCTTTAACTGGTCTGTAGCTGGTCTTTAACTGGTCTGTAGCTGGTCTATAACTGGTCTGTAGCTGGTCTATAACTGGTCTTTAACTGGTCTGTAACTGGTCTGTAGCTGGTCTGTAGCTGGTCTATAACTGGTCTTTAACTGGTCTGTAACTGGTCTGTAGCTGGTCTGTAGCTGGTCTATAACTGGTCTTTAACCGGTCTGTAGCTGGTCTTTAACTGGTCTGTAACTGGTCTGTAGCTGGTCTGTAGCTGGTCTATAACTGGTCTTTAACTGGTCTGTAGCTGGTCTTTAACTGGTCTGTATCTGGTCTATAACTGGTCTGTAGCTGGTCTTTAACTGGTCTGTAGCTGGTCTTTAACTGGTCTATAACTGGTATATAACTGATCTGTATCTAGTCTTTAACTGGTCTGTAGCTGGTCTTTAACTGGTCTGTAGCTGGTCTATAACTGGTCTGTAGCTGGTCTGTAACTGGTCTGTAGCTGGTCTATAACTGGTCTTTAACTGGTCTGTAACTGGTCTGTAGCTGGTCTGTAGCTGGTCTATAACTGGTCTTTAACTGGTCTGTAACTGGTCTGTAGCTGGTCTGTAGCTGGTCTATAACTGGTCTTTAACCGGTCTGTAGCTGGTCTTTAACTGGTCTGTAACTGGTCTGTAGCTGGTCTGTAGCTGGTCTATAACTGGTCTTTAACTGGTCTGTAGCTGGTCTTTAACTGGTCTGTATCTGGTCTATAACTGGTCTGTAGCTGGTCTATAACTGGTCTGTAGCTGGTCTATAACTGGTCTTTGACTGGTCTGTAACTGGTATATAACTGATCTGTATCTAGTCTTTAACTGGTCTGTAGCTGATTTTTAGAAATTCCCGAGTGTTTTCTATCCAATACTAACAATACTAACAATAATATGCAAATATTAGCAACTATGACTGAGGAGCAGGCCGTTTGATATGGGCACCTTTCAGCCAAGGTACTCAATACTGCCCCTGCAGCCATAAGAAGTTAACGGGATAATTTTCATCAACAACCTCTGAATTGCATAGCGCCGCATTCAAATAATATTTCTACAAATATTTATATTCATGAAATCACAAGTGTAACATAACAAAACACATCTTAGCCTTTTGTTAATCCACCTGTCGTGTTTTGAAAATATGCTTTACAGCGAAAGCATACCAAGCGTTAGTGTAAGTTTATCGATCGCTCGACAAAACATTATGAACACCTAGCATCAAGTAGCATGGTCACGAAAATCAGAAAAAAGCTATCAAATGAATCGTTTACCTTTGATGATCTTCAGATGTTTTCACTCACGAGACCCTCCAGTTACACAATAAATGTTCCTTTTGTTCCATAAAGATTGTTTTTATATCCAAAATACCTAAGTTTGTTTGGCACGTTATGTTCAGAAATCCACAGGAAAGAGCAGTCACGACAACACAGACAAATTCCAAATAGAATCCGTAATGTCCACAGAAACACATCAAACGTTTTTTATAATCAATCCTCAGGTTGTTTTTAAAATATATAATCGATAATATATCACCCCCAACTCTCTTTTTCAGTAGGAGAGGGAAAGGCAATGGCTGCCCAAGCTCTGTTGCGCATTCAAAACACTACTGGCACCCGGCCATACAATGACGCGATGTTATCTTTCTCGCTCATTTTTCAAAATAAAAGCCTGAAACTATGTCTAAAGACTGTTGACACATTGAGAAAGCGATAGGAAAAGGAATCTGGTTGATATCCCTTTAAATGGAGCAAAGACAGGCTATGGAACGAGACGTTTTCAAAATAGAAGCCTCTTCCTGGTTTGATTTTCCTCAGGGTTTCGCCTGCAATATCACTTCTGTTATACTCACAGACAATATTTTGACAGTTTTGGAAACTTTAGAGTGTTTTCTATCCTAAACTAATAATAATATGCATATATTAGCATCTGAGACTGGGGAGCAGGCCGTTTAGTTTGGACAACTTATTCATCCAAGCTACTCAATACTGCCCCCCAGCCATAAGAAGTTAAGCTATGTGATTAATGGGGTACTTTACACATAGCCATTACTCCGTGTGATAAACATGGTATTTTACACAAAACCATTAGCCTGTGTGATTGATGGGGTCCTTTACACAAAACCATTAGTCTGTGTGATTAATTGGGTCTTTTACACAACAAAAAAAACCTGTAGAATCTGAAAGGTTTGAGCAACAAACTATTAACAGCGACGGAGGATAATCTGAGACTCACGAACATGTAACATGTTTTGCTCTATGACCTCACAAGCCACACAAGAGTCGTTAGAAGGAAAGGGGTTCTTCTACATAGAAGGCCTTAGGAAATCCCAGGTCATAGTGTCTATAATACTGTAAGGGATTCTTCTACATAGACCATAGTAAATCCCAGGTCATAGTGTCTATAATACTGTAAGGGGATCTTCTACAGGTCATAGTGTCTGTAATACAATGTGTCTGTTGCAAACCACTCTTATTTTGAGCGAGTTCTCCAAAGGTTTCCATTTGGAATTGTTTATGGCAGTTGCAGCCAGCAGGGGGCGCTGTTAGGGGGTGAGTGCAGTGGTTGCATCTCCTGTCTAACACCAGAGGAAGACAACTTAATAGCCTGTGACAACTTAACTTTTCCTACTGTCTCCCCTGTTTACCAGGTATGAAGTGTCCACAATTACACGATCTATCTTGTAATGTTTAAATGTGTAAATTGATCGAGTGATCTCACCATTAGCGATGAATGGGTTAGCGGCTAGGCTAACCAGTAGAAAAACAGACAAAATGGCATCTGCTAATAATATGTTTTAAACTTTTTGATTTATAGCTCATCGAAAATTATATTTTGGTTTATTTTCTACCTCATTTATATTGGAAAGGCCCTGACGTCCCTCCACCCAAGTGTGATTTCTGACATTTGTAGAGAAAGACTAAACACGCTAATGCTAAGCTAACGGTGCTAACACTTGCTTGTTAATCCTATATGGATTGCTATTAGCTTTAAAGCTCAGCAGCTAACTCGCTCAGTATTGAGATTGCTGATCTGGTTCATGCTGGTTCATTGAGCTATTTAAGGGTTATAGTATATTTTGACACACAAGTCAATGTATTAGTAGGGGTATATTAAATACAGAGAATTTATTTTCCCAGATATCAAACAATGTCCCCCGCTTGCTGTTTTCCGATGGCGTTAACGTCCAAGGCTATAAATTTGTGGGGGGGGGGGGTAACCCCCATTCAGGGGACCGCTATAGGCCCTCGGGGGACCGCTTTTGCATCTCTGGCATTTAGCCTCCACTCAGAGGACAGCTGTAAGGCCTAGACAAGCCACTTAGCCATTTAACTATGAGTCAATTTGAAAGACAACAGCCAGGAATTTCTCTAATCTCAAATTAGGCTCCACCTCCACCTCCTTCCAGCAAACCACAGCCAGCCAGAGGCCGCAAGCTGTTTTTGTTGTTTCTATAAATGCCATACATTTGTTGGGATTTTAATTTGTTTTTTTTGCTCATTTAGAAACAATACAACCACATCCATTTACAATCTTTGCCGATGACCCACAAGTGATAGGTGATAGGCCAACATCTAATAATTTACAGTTGAACTAAATTTATGATATATTGATTATGCTCCAAAATAGCCTACATTTTACCATTTGATTTCATGTAAGATACTATATATTTGAGGCAATACAAACGGTTCCATTCCAGCAAATAAATGGCACGCCCTGAACCGCCTCACTCACTGGAAGAAAAGTGTTGATGACAAAGGCCAGTAGGTGGCGCCACCGCTTAAACAAAAGCTGAAGATCATTACGCATATCCAGGTACTTTCCTCAGGTGAAAACACAGCACACTGCTCCTCATGATCCCAGGGGATTTATTATAACAGCGTTGCAACCCTTAGGTTGAATATAGGACCAGGTGCGGGTGGAAGGTTCCTATATTAAGTGGCAGTACTCAGTGACATCACTTCCTGAAACAGGAGGTAAAAAAAGTATATAACATAGGTTCACAATATTAACATTGAATGTAATATAACATAGTTAAGACCCGGATCAGAACCGCAGCAATATATGTACAGGTGAGACAACAAAACAAACAGTTGCTGTTCATTTTGTACAAGTTGAACTTTCCTTTTTACTTCTCTGAGATACATTGGAGTAGAAATGATCATGACGTCACACAGGGAAGGGGACGTTGAGAGGAAACTTCTTCAAATGGAATATTTCTGAATCTTCTCCTAATTGAATATTGTGTGTAATTACAGTAATATATATATATATATTACTGTACATATTGATCACGTTCCTTGTGTAAGATCATACTGTACCAGTCAAAAGTTTGGACACCTACTCATTCCAGGGTTGTTCTTTATTTGTACTATTTTCTACATTGTAGAATAATAGTGAAGACATCAGAACTATGAAATAACACATATGGAATCATGTAGTAACCAAAAAAAGTGTTAAACAAATCAAAATATATTTGAAGTAGCCACCATTTGCCTTGATGACAGCTTTACCAGCTTCACGAGGAATGCTTTTCCAACAGTCTAGAAGGAGTTACCACATATGTAACACATATATAATACAACAATAGGAAAAAGCATTGTCACTTTAATACCACTCACCTTGAATTAAGAATCGTGACAGGAAGTGAAGAGGACCGGTCTTAGAAGACAGGAAGTGAAGAGGACTGTGCTTAGAAGACAGGAAGTGAAGAGGACCGGTCTTAGAAGACAGGAAGTGAAGAGGACTGTGCTTAGAAGACAGGAAGTGAATAGGACCATGCTTAGAAGACAGGAAGTGAAGAGGACCGTGCTTAGAAGACAGGAAGTGAAGAGGACCGGTCTTAGAAGACAGGACAAAGAATAAACATGGGTAATGGTAGTCAACAAAAACTCCAGTGAAAAGAAACACAAACTAAGTATATGTTATAAAACAGCATTTTATTACTGCTACCTCACACCCACAGTGACTTATAACAATACATTAGTTTTAACACATGGAGAAGCTATATTCACCATTCATTTGTAAGCACGGTTTTCAAGCAAGCCAAATAATTTTCTTTTAAATTGAAAAGGTGAAAGCCACAAACACTTCACTTTCTCCAAAGGTACATTTCACCTGGAAAGTTATATTCCTTTACAACAGCAGAAACATACACAACCTTAATAAAATAAGAGTAATAATAACATTTAAAACATACACATCACCACTACGTAGATGGTTTGTTCCAATCTACATCAGTACATGTTATTCTCTGCACTACGCAACTGCACATCCCACACCAGACAATAGTTATTATGATACAATTGAGATATTAACCTACAGTAGCATGGGAGAGTAACCTACAGTATCATGGGAGAGTAACCTACAGTAGCATGGGAGAGTAACCTACAGTAGCATGGGAGAGTAACCTACAGTAACATGGGACAGTAACCTACAGTAGCATGGGAGAGTAACCTACAGTAACATGTGCGAGTAACCTACAGTAGCATGGGAGAGTAACCTACAGTATCATGGGAGAGTAACCTACAGTAGCATGGGAGAGTAACCTACAGTATCATGGGAGAGTAACCTACAGTAGCATGGGAGAGTAACATACAGTAGCATGGGAGAGTAACCTACAGTAGCATGGAAGAGTAACCTACAGTAGCATGGGAGAGTAACCTACAGTAGCATGGGAGAGTAACCTACAGTGGCATGGGAGAGTAACCTACAGCAGCATGGGTAGCATGGGAGAGTAACCTACAGTAGCATGTGAGAGTAACCTACAGTGGCATGGAAGAGTAACCTACAGTAGCACGGGACAGTAACCTACAGTAGCATAGGAGAGTAACCTACAGTAGCACGGGAGAGTAACCTACAGTAGCATGTAAGGGTAACCTACAGTAAGTAGCATGGGAGAGTAACCTACAGTATAATGGGAGAGTAACCTACAGTAGCATGGGAGACTAACCTACAGTAGCATGGGCGAGTAACCTACAGTAGCATGGGAGAGTAAACTACAGTAGCATGGGAGAGTAAACTACAGTAGCATGGGAGAGTAAACTACAGTAGCATGGGAGAGTAAACTACAGTAGCATGGCGAGTAACCTACAGTAGAATAGAAGAGTAACCTACAGTAGAATTGGAGAGTAACCTACAGTAACATAGGAGAGTAACCTACAGTAGCCTGGGCGAGTAACCTACAGTAGCATGGATGAGTAACCTACAGTAGAATGGGAGAGTAGCCTACAGTAGCATGGGCGAGTAACCTACAGTAGCATGGGCGAGTAACCTACAGTAGCATGGATGAGTAACCTACAGTAGAATGGGAGAGTAGCCTACAGTAGCATGGGCGAGTAACCTACAGTAGCATGGGCGAGTAACCTACAGTAGCATGGGAGAGTAACCTACAGTAGCATGGGAGAGTAAACTACAGTAGCATGGCGAGTAACCTACAGTAGAATGGAAGAGTAACCTACAGTAGAATTGGAGAGTAACCTACAGTAACATGGGAGAGTAACCTACAGTAGCCTGGGTGAGTAACCTACAGTAGCATGGATGAGTAACCTACAGTAGCATGGACGAGTAACCTACAGTAGCATGGGAGAGTAACCTACAGTAGCATGGGAGAGTAACCTACAGTAACATGGGAGAGTAACCTACAGTAGCATGGAAGAGTAACCTACAGTTGCATGGGAGAGTAACCTACAGTAGCATTGGAGAGTCACCTACAGTAGCATAGGGGAGTAAACTACAGTAGGATGGGAGAGTAACCTACACTAGCATGGGAGAGTAACCTACAGTAGCATGGACGAGTAACCTACAGTAGCATGGGAGAGTAACCTACAGTAGCATGGGAGAGTAACCTACAGTAACATGGGAGAGTAACCTACAGTAGCATGGAAGAGTAACCTACAGTTGCATGGGAGAGTAACCTACAGTAGCATTGGAGAGTCACCTACAGTAGCATAGGGGAGTAAACTACAGTAGGATGGGAGAGTAACCTACACTAGCA
This sequence comes from Oncorhynchus kisutch, assembly GCF_002021735.2. Lineage (NCBI taxonomy): Eukaryota > Metazoa > Chordata > Actinopteri > Salmoniformes > Salmonidae > Oncorhynchus > Oncorhynchus kisutch. The sequence goes on along the minus strand of NW_022265014.1, from coordinate 719,991 downwards.
TGGGAGAGTAACCTACAGTAGCTGAACAGTCAACTCAGCCATATTTGGAATAACCTACAGTAGCTGAATAGTCAACTCAGCCATATGGGAGAGTAACCTACTGTAGAATGTAGCTGAACTCAGAATCTACCCTTACTGCATCAAGCCTTCCCCATCCTCCACTCCACCAAACACCCTTAGTATCCACCCCTACTCCCCCACAGTCTTACCACAGCCTCCACCAAACCCAACAACCCCAGCATCCACCCCTCCATCACCCCTGGTATTGTTCTGGGACACTGTAAAGTCCATGGAGAATAAGAACACCTCCTCCCAGCTGCCCACTGCACTGAAGATAGGAAACACTGTCACCACTGATAAATCCACCATAATTGAGAATTTCAATAAGCATTTTTCTACGGCTGGCCATGCTTTCCACCTGGCTACTCCTACCCCGGACAACAGCACTGCACCCCCAACAGCAACTCGCCCAAGCCTTCCCCATTTCTCCTTCTCCCAAATCTATTCAGCTGATGTTCTGAAAGAGCTGCAAAATCTGGACCCCTACAAATCAGCCGGGCTAGACAATCTGGACCCTTTCTTCCTAAAATTATCTGCCGAAATTGTTGCCACCCCTATTACTAGCCTGTTCAACCTCTCTTTCGTGTCGTCTGAGATTCCCAAAGATTGGAAAGCAGCTGCGGTCATCCCCCTCTTCAAAGGGGGGGACACTCTTGACCCAAACTGCTACAGACCTATATCCATCCTACCGTGCCTTTCTAAGGTCTTCGAAAGCCAAGTCAACAAACAGATTACCGACCATTTTGAATCTCACCATACCTTCTCTGCTATGCAATCCGGTTTCAGAGCTGGTCATGGGTGCACCTCAGCCACGCTCAAGGTCCTAAACGATATCTTAACCGCCATCGATAAGAAACATTACTGTGCAGCCGTATTCATTGATCTGGCCAAGGCTTTCGACTCTGTCAATCACCATATCCTCATCGGCAGACTCGACAGCCTTGGTTTCTCAAATGATTGCCTCGCCTGGTTCACCAACTACTTCTCTGATAGAGTTCAGTGTGTCAAATCGGAGGGTCTGCTGTCCGGACCTCTGGCAGTCTCTATGGGGGTGCCACAGGGTTCAATTCTTGGACCGACTCTCTTCTCTGTATACATCAATGAGGTCGCTCTTGCTGCTGGTGAGTCCCTGATCCACCTCTACGCAGACGACACCATTCTGTATACTTCCGGCCCTTCTTTGGACACTGTGTTAACAACCCTCCAGGCAAGCTTCAATGCCATACAACTCTCCTTCCGTGGCCTCCAATTGCTCTTAAATACAAGTAAAACTAAATGCATGCTCTTCAACCGATCGCTACCTGCACCTACCCGCCTGTCCAACATCACTACTCTGGACGGCTCTGACTTAGAATACGTGGACAACTACAAATACTTAGGTGTCTGGTTAGACTGTAAACTCTCCTTCCAGACCCATATCAAACATCTCCAATCCAAAGTTAAATCTAGAATTGGCTTCCTATTTCGCAACAAAGCATCCTTCACTCATGCTGCCAAACATACCCTTGTAAAACTGACCATCCTACCAATCCTCGACTTTGGCGATGTCATTTACAAAATAGCCTCCAATACCCTACTCAACAAATTGGATGCAGTCTATCACAGTGCAATCCGTTTTATCACCAAAGCCCCATATACTACCCACCATTGCGACCTGTACGCTCTCGTTGGCTGGCCCTCGCTTCATACTCGTCGCCAAACCCACTGGCTCCATGTCATCTACAAGACCCTGCTAGGTAAAGTCCCCCCTTATCTCAGCTCGCTGGTCACCATAGCATCTCCCACCTGTAGCACACGCTCCAGCAGGTATATCTCTCTAGTCACCCCCAAAACCAATTCTTTCTTTGGCCGCCTCTCCTTCCAGTTCTCTGCTGCCAATGACTGGAACGAACTACAAAAATCTCTGAAACTGGAAACACTTATCTCCCTCACTAGCTTTAAGCACCAACTGTCAGAGCAGCTCACAGATTACTGCACCTGTACATAGCCCACCTATAATTTAGCCCAAACAACTACCTCTTTCCCAACTGTATTTAATTTTTATTTATTTATTTATTTTGCTCCTTTGCACCCCATTATTTTTTATTTCTACTTTGCACATTCTTCCATTGCAAAACTACCATTCCAGTATTTTACTTGCTATATTGTATTTACTTTGCCATCATGGCCTTTTTTGCCTTTACCTCCCTTCTCACCTCACATTGTATATAGACTTGTTTATACTGCATTATTGACTGTATGTTTGTTTTTACTCCATGTGTAACTCTGTGTCGTTTTATCTGTCGAACTGCTTTGCTTTATCTTGACCAGGTCGCAATTGTAAATGAGAACTTGTTCTCAACTTGCCTACCTGGTTAAATAAAGGTAAAATAAAATAAATAAAATAAAATTGATCCCTCCTTCCCTCCAACATTCACATATCCATTGGCCTCCACCCAGCCATCATCACCACTCAACCCCCTGGATCTCAACCCAGCCTACACCTTAGCCCAGAAGTAGGAATTCCTGGTCCTGGAGTGCCACAGTCACATCATGTGGATTTCCAGCAATCAATGAACTGATCAATTAGATCAGTTGGTCAGGTTTGCTGCACTGTCCCTTTATATTCCTTATCCACCGACCCAGCCCTCCCCAAGCTCATCCCAACCCCAGCCCTCCCCAAGCTCTTCCCAACCCCAGCCCTCCCCAAGCACTTCCCAACCCCAGCCCTCCCCAAGCTCTTCCCAACCCCAGCCATCCCCAAGCACTTCCCAACCCCAGCCCTCCCCAAGCTCTTCCCAACCCCAGCCCTCCCCAAGCTCTTCCCAACTCCTCCCCAAGCTCTTCCCAACCCCTCCCCAAGCTCTTCCCAAACCCAACCCTCCCATCCCAGCCCCCTCAAGCTCTTCCCAACCCTCTCTGCCCCAGCCCTCCCAACCCAACCCCCCCCAGGCTCTTCCCAACCCTCCCCAACCCCAACCCTCCACAACCCCCCCCCCCCCCCATCTCTTTCCAACCCTCCCCAACCCCAGCCCCCTCAAGCTCTTCCCAACCCTCTCTGCCCCAGCCCTCCCAACCCCCCCCCCCCAATCTCTTTCCAACCCTCCCCAACCCCAGCTCCCCCAAGCTCTTCCCAATCCTCCCCAACCCCAGCCCCCCCAAGTTCTTCTCAACCTCAACCTGTTATTGATAGACTTAACACAGCTGCCTTTCACAGATCCAACAATTTTTGTGGTTACATGGCACATCATTCCAAGCCACTACTGGGTCCTTTTGAGTGTTATCAACCAAAGCGCAGTCTTCTCCTTTCAAATCATTTGGCTCCCCTTTGTTCCAGTAACTTGTGGTCAGTGGTGTGCCGTCCACCCATCTCCAGGTTCCCTCAACTTCTATGTCCGTCAGACCAAACCAGGCTCTTTTGTTGAACGATTTGATGAAAGCCTGTTCCTCTCTGCTGTTGATGATCACCAGGTTTGCTCCTCTCGCCTGACAGTCCTTTCTGCTGTCGTCCCACGTTTTCTCATTAGGGGAGATGTAGTAACAACTGCAGCAAGACCTTATCCAGTCTTGGGGACATGTGCCATATTTATTACAGGTCTGTAGCTGGTCTCTCTCTTTGGTCAGGTTGCTATAACTGGTCTGTAGCTGGTCTCTCTCTGCAGTCAGGTTGTTGTAACTGTTCAATAGGTTTCTCTCTGTGAAATAACATGATCAACAACCAAGTTAATCAGTCATTACCAAGGTTGGGGTGAATTCAATTTAAATTCCAGTTCATTCAGGAAGTACACTGGAATTCAAATTATCTTCAATGGTTTTCAATGATGAACATTTGACATTTGGTTTACTTTCTGATTTGACTGGAATGTAAATGTAATTGAACCGTGGTCATTACTCCACTGATGATGACGAATGTTTGAGTGGGAACATATCAAACTCACGGTAGAGTAACAGGCCTATGATCCCAGCCAGTAGGAGAACACACAGCAGCCCCAGACACACTGCAGCAGCTAGGAAACGTCTCTTCCACACTGAAGCACAAATTATCGTCATAAGAACTTTATCATGTATTTGCGTTTATTTGTGAAGAGTAGCTCTGTCAAGCATTGAGTAAAATAGACAAGCTTGACTTGGGCCACAACACAACAACTGAGTTCTGGTACCTCAAATGATCTGTTGCTTGAGTTGCAGCCCCTGTGGAAAAAACAGTATAGACCAGCATAGCCTGGTGACCAGACTTCGTTGTGGTTTTACTGGTGACCAGCCTTCGTTGTGTTTTGCTGGTGACCAGCCTTCATTGAGTTTTTGCTGGTGACCAGCCTTCATTGTGTCTTTGCTGGTGGCCAGCCTTCATTGTGTTTTTGCTGGTGGCCAGTCTTCATTGTGTTTTTGCTGGTGGCCAGCCTTCATTGTGTTTTTGCTGGTGGCCAGCCTTCATTGTGTTTTTGCTGGTGGCCAGCCTTCATTGTGTTTTTGCTGGTGGCCAGCCTTCATTGTGTTTTTGCTGGTGGCCAGCCTTCATTGTGTTTTTGCTGGTGGCCAGCCTTCATTGTGTTTTTGCTGGTGGCCAGCCTTCATTGTGTTTTTGCTGGTGGCCAGCCTTCATTGTGTTTTGCTGGTGACCAGCCTTCATTGTGTTTTTGCTGGTGACCAGCCTTCATTGTGTTTTTGCTGGTGGCCAGCCTTCATTGTGTTTTTGCTGGTGGCCAGCCTTCATTGTGTTTTTGCTGGTGGCCAGCCTTCATTGTGTTTTTCACACCAGCAAAACCAGCATGGAGAAACATTACGTTGTCTTACAAAGCGATGCCTAATTCCTATTGGAATCTAGTCTGACTGGGGATATCAAAAAATGAGAACTTGTATTCACCCACGATCTGCATTTAGAATGACTGCCAAGGTTGGAAAGATAAATAAATTAGATTTCCTGAACTGGAACAACCATTTCAGTAACAGGTGCAATAAGTCCAACTAAATGATGTATGCTGTTTATCTTTGTGTAGCATGAAAGGTGAATTAAATATTGTGTGTAGGGGCGGCAGTTAGTCTAAGTAAAAAATCTGTCGTTTTACCCTGAACAAGGCAATTAACCTACTGTTCCCCGATAGGCCATCATTGTAAATAAGAATTTGTTCTTAATCTTGTGAAAATAGCGTCCTCTCTTCTATCCCTTCCTAACGTCCTCCCCTCCACGAACTTGAAGTAAAAGCCTACCCTTAGTATCTCTATATCACTGCTCCTGCCATCTCTACACCATCACTGTCTATATCAAGCTTTAGCCTGTCATCTCTACACCATCACTGTCCATATCAGGCTTTTAACCTGCCATCTCTACACCATCACTGTCTATATCAGGCTTCAACCTGCATCTCTACACCATCACTGTCTATATCAGGCTTCAACCTGCATCTCTACACCATCACTGTCTATATCAGGCTATTAACCGGTCATCTCTACCCCATCACTGTCTATATCAGGCTATTAACCTGTCATCTCTGCACCATCACTGTCTATATCAGGCTTTTAACCTGCTCCTGTCATCTCTACACCATCACTGTCCATATCAGGCTTTTAACCTGTCATCTCTACACCATCACTGTCTATATCAGGCTTTTAACCTGCTCCTGTCATCTCTACACCATCACTGTCTATATCAGGCTTTAACCTTCTCCTGTCATCTCTACACCATCACTGTCTATATCAGGCTATTAACCTGTCATCTCTGCACCATCACTGTCTATATCAGGCTTTAACCTGCTCCTGTCATCTCTACACCATCACTGTCTATATCAGGCTTTAACCTGCTCCTGTCATCTCTACACCATCACTGTCTATATCAGGCTTTTAACCTGCCATCTCTACACCATCACTGTCTATATCAGGCTTTTAACCTGCCATCTCTACACCATCACTGTCTATATCAGGCTTTAACCTGCTCATGCCATCTCTACACCATCACTGTCTATATCAGGCTATTAATCAGTCATCTCTACACCATCACTGTCTATATCAGGCTGTTAACCTACTCTTCCCAAGGCCAACAGTAAGGCCATCAGCTCCCAGTACATACAGCCAGATGATCTGTGATACATATCCGTATCGCCGTGGACTACACCACTGTCTATATCAGGCTGTTAACCTACTCTTCCCAAGGCCAACGGTAAGGCCATCAGCTCCCAGTACATACAGCCAGATGATCTGTGATAAATATCCATGGATTACACCATTGTTCCCATCCATGCCTCAAAGCATTAAGTTGGTTAATCTTTGAATGCCTTGAAAGCAGTCGCACTTATTGGAAGACATAGCTTGGAATGTAGGCTACAAAAAGCCTATTGCTGCTCTTTCACCAGTTAGACTCACTCCTGTTGAACAAATTTAAAATCATTTTTTTTCTCAATGTTGATTGGAATGTCATTGAGAAAACAGAGAAGTGTGTCAAAGTTGCTTTTTCACGCAAATACTCTCTCTGTATTTAAAAGTAATCCTCGAAGTAATCATCTAGTTCCTCTAAAGTATCTGTAATCCGATTAGAATATTTTTAGCTGGTAAGGTAACAGACTACAGTTACATTTCTTTGTAATCCCTTACATGTAACAGATTACAGTTAAATGTCTTTGTAATCCCTTACATGTAACAGATTACAGTTAAATGTCTTTGTAATCCCTTACATGTAACAGATTACAGTTAAATGTCTTTGTAATCCCTTACATGTAACGGATTATATGTCATCTGTTACTCCCTGATTGTAATGTACTTTCCTCCCGGACACCCCAGACCCACTCCAATTCGCATACCGCCATAACAGATCCACAGATGACGCTGTCTCAATCGCAATCCACACTGCCCTTTCTCACCTGGACAAAAGGAGGAACACCTACGAGAGAATGTTGTTCATTGACTACAGCTCAGCGTTCAACACCATAGTGCCCACGGAGTTCATCACTAAGCTAAGGACTTTGGTGTCTAAACACCTCCCTCTGCAACTGGATCCTGGACTTCCTGACGGGCCGCCCCCAGGTGGTGAGTGCAGGCAACAACACGTCTGCCAAGCTGATCAATAACACAGGGGCCTCTCAAGGGGTGTGTACTTAGTCCCCTCCTGTATTCCCTGTTCACCCACGACTTTGTGGCCAAACACAACTAAAACTCCATCATTAAGTTTGCTGACGACACAACAGTGGTAGGCCGTATCACCGACAATGATGAGACAGCCTGTAGGAAGGAGGTCAGAGACCTGACCGTGTGGTGCCAGGACAACAACCTCTCCCTCAATGTGAGCAAGACTAAGGAGCTGTTCGTGGACTACAGGAAAAGGCGGGCCCGAACAGGCCCCCATTAACATCGATGGGGCTGTAGTGGAGCGGGTCGAGAGTTTCAAATTCCTTGGTGTCCACATTCCCAACAAACTATCATGGTCCAAACACACCAAGACAGTCGTGAAGAGGGCATGACAACACCTTTTCCCCCTCAGGAGACTGAAAAGATTTGTCATGGGTCCCCAGATCCTCTAAAGGTTCTACAGCGGCACCATCGAGAGCATCCTGACCGGTTGCATCCAAACCTGGTATGGCAACTGCTCGGCATCTGAGCGTAAGGCGCTACAGAGGGTAGTGCGAACGGCCCAGTACATCACTGGGGCCAAGCTTCCTGGCATCCAGGACCTCTATACCAGGCCTCTGACCACAAGGTGCTACAGAGGGTAGTGCGAACGGCCCAGTACATCACTGGGGCCAAGTTTCCTGCCATCCAGGACCTATATAATAGGCGGTGTCAGAGGAAAGCCCATACAATTGTCAGAGACTCCAGTCACCCGAGTTATAGACTATTTTCTTTGCTAAGCGGTACCGGAGTATCCGCTCCTCAACAGCTTCTACCCCCAAGCCATTAGACTGCTGAACAGTTCATAAAATTGCCACCTGACAATTTACATTGACCCCCCCCCCCCCCGCACTCCCACCTCCCTTTTGTACACTGCTGCTACTCGCTGGTTGTTTGTTATCTATGCATAGTCACTTCGACTCCACGTACATGTACATATTACCTCAACTAAACTGTACCCCTGCACACTGACTCGGTACTGTAAGCGGTACCGGAGTGTCCGCTCCTCAACAGCTTCTACCCCCAAGCCATTAGACTGCTGAACAGTTCATAAAATTGCCACCTGACAATTTACATTGACCCCCCCCCCCCCGCACTCCCACCTCCCTTTTGTACACTGCTGCTACTCGCTGGTTGTTTGTTATCTATGCATAGTCACTTCTACTCCACGTACATGTACATATTACCTCAACTAAACTGTACCCCTGCACACTGACTCGGTACTGGTGACCCCTGTATATAGCCTCCACATTGACTCTGTACCGGTGCCCCCTGTATCTAGCCTCCACACTGACTCTGTACCGGTACCCCCTGTATATAGCCTCCACACTGACTCTGTACCGGTACCCCCTGTATATAGCCTCCACATTGACTCTGTATATAGCCTCCACATTGACTCTTTACCGGTGCCCTCTGTATATAGCCTCCACATTGACTCTGTACCGGTGCCCTCTGTATATAGCCTCCACATTGACTCTGTACCGGTACCCCCTGTATATAGCCTCCACATTGACTCTGTACTGGTACCCCCTGTATATAGCCCCCACACTGACTCTGTACCGGTACCCCCCTGTATAAAGCCTCCACATTGACTCTGTATATAGCCTCCACATTGACTCTGTATAAAGCCTCCACATTGACTCTGTATATAGCCTCCACATTGACTCTGTATAAAGCCTCCACATTGACTCTGTATATAGCCTCCACATTGACTCTGTATATAGCCTCCACATTGACTCTGTATATAGCCTCCACATTGACTCTGTATATAGCCTCCACATTGACTCTGTATATAGCCTCCACATTGACTCTGTACCGGTACCCCCTGTATATAGCCTCCACACTGACTCTGTACCGGTACCCCCTGTATATAGCCTCCACACTGACTCTGTACCGGTACCCCCTGTATATAGCCTCCACACTGACTCTGTACCGGTACCCCCTGTATATAGCCTCCACACTGACTCTGTACCGGTACCCCCTGTATATAGCCTCCACATTGACTCTGTACCGGTACCCCCCTGTATATAGCCTCCACATTGACTCTGTATATAGCCTCCACATTGACTCTTTACCGGTGCCCTCTGTATATAGCCTCCACATTGACTCTGTACCGGTGCCCTCTGTATATAGCCTCCACATTGACTCTGTACCGGTACCCCCTGTATATAGCCTCCACATTGACTCTGTACTGGTACCCCCTGTATATAGCCCCCACACTGACTCTGTACCGGTACCCCCTGTATATAGCCTCCACATTGACTCTGTACCGGTACCCCCTGTATATAGCCTCCACATTGACTCTGTACCGGTACCCCCTGTATATAGCCTCCACATTGACTCTGTATAAAGCCTCCACATTGACTCTGTATATAGCCTCCACATTGACTCTGTATATAGCCTCCACATTGACTTTGTATATAGCCTCCACATTGACTCTGTATATAGCCTCCACATTGACCCTGTATATAGCCTCCACATTGACTCTGTATATAGCCTCCACATTGACTCTGTACTGGTACCCCCTGTATATAGCCTCCACACTGACTCTGTACCGGTACCCCCTGTATATAGCCTCCACACTGACTCTGTACCGGTACCCCCTGTATATAGCCTCCACACTGACTCTGTACCGGTACCCCCTGTATATAGCCTCCACACTGACTCTGTACCGGTACCCCCTGTATATAGCCTCCACATTGACTCTGTACCAGTACCCCCTGTATATAGCCTCCACACTGACTCTGTACTGGTACCCCCTGTATATAGCCTCCACACTGACTCTGTACCAGTACCACCTGTATATAGCCTCCACACTGACTCGGTACCGGTACCCCCTGTATATATCCTCCACATTGACTCTGTACCAGTACCCCCTGTATATAGCCGCCACACTGACTCTGTACCGGTACCCCCTGTATATAGTCTCCACACTGACTCTGTACCGGTACCCCCTGTATATAGCCTCCACACTGACTCTGTACCGGTACCCCCTGTATATAGCCTCCACATTGACTCTGTATATAGCCTCCACACTGACTCTGTACCGGTACCCCTGTATATAGCCTCCACATTGACTCTGTACTGGTACCCCCTGTATATAGCCTCCACATTGACTCTGTACCGGTACCCCCTGTATACAGCCTCCACATTGACTCTGTACCGGTACCCCCCTGTATATAGCCTCCACATTGACTCTGTACCGGTGCCCCCTGTATATAACCTCCACATTGACTCTGTATATAACCTCCACATTGACTCTGTATATAACCTCCACATTGACTCTGTATATAACCTCCACATTGACTCTGTATATAACCTCCACATTGACTCTGTATATAGCCTCCACATTGACTCTGTATATAGCCTCCACATTGACTCTGTACCGTAATACCCTGTATATAGCCTCCACATTGACTCTGTACCGTAATACCCTGTATATAGCCTCCACATTGACTCTGTACCGGTACCCCCTGTATATAGCCTCCACATTGACTCTGTACCGTAATACTCTGTATATAGCCTCCACATTGACTCTGTACCGTAATACTGTGTATATAGCCTCCACATTGACTCTGTATATAACCTCCACATTGACTCTGTATATAACCTCCACATTGACTCTGTATATAACCTCCACATTGACTCTGTATATAACCTCCACATTGACTCTGTATATAGCCTCCACATTGACTCTGTATATAGCCTCCACATTGACTCTGTACCGTAATACCCTGTATATAGCCTCCACATTGACTCTGTACCGTAATACCCTGTATATAGCCTCCACATTGACTCTGTACCGGTACCCCCTGTATATAGCCTCCACATTGACTCTGTACCGTAATACTCTGTATATAGCCTCCACATTGACTCTGTACCGTAATACTCTGTATATAGCCTCCACATTGACTCTGTACCGATACCCCCTGTATATAGCCTCCACATTGACTCTGCACCCTGTATATAGCCTTCACATTGACTCTGTACCGGTACCCCCTGTATATAGCCTCCACATTGACTCTGTACCGGTACCCCCTGTATATAGCCTCCACACTGACTCTGTACCGGTACCCCCTGTATATAGCCTCCACACTGACTCTGTACCGGTACCCCCTGTATATAGCCTCCACACTGACTCTGTACCGGTACCCCCTGTATATAGCCTCCACACTGACTCTGTACCGGTACCCCCTGTATATAGCCTCCACATTGACTCTGTACCGGTACCCCCCTGTATATAGCCTCCACATTGACTCTGTATATAGCCTCCACATTGACTCTGTACCGGTACCCCCTGTATATAGCCTCCACATTGACTCTGTACCGGTACCCCCTGTATATAGCCTCCACATTGACTCTGTATAAAGCCTCCACATTGACTCTGTATATAGCCTCCACATTGACTCTGTATAAAGCCTCCACATTGACTCTGTATATAGCCTCCACATTGACTCTGTATAAAGCCTCCACATTGACTCTGTATATAGCCTCCACATTGACTCTGTATATAGCCTCCACATTGACTCTGTATATAGCCTCCACATTGACTCTGTATATAGCCTCCACATTGACTCTGTATATAGCCTCCACATTGACTCTGTACCGGTACCCCCTGTATATAGCCTCCACACTGACTCTGTACCGGTACCCCTGTATATAGCCTCCACACTGACTCTGTACCGGTACCCCCTGTATATAGCCTCCACACTGACTCTGTACCGGTACCCCCTGTATATAGCCTCCACACTGACTCTGTACCGGTACCCCCTGTATATAGCCTCCACATTGACTCTGTACCGGTACCCCCCTGTATATAGCCTCCACATTGACTCTGTATATAGCCTCCACATTGACTCTTTACCGGTGCCCTCTGTATATAGCCTCCACATTGACTCTGTACCGGTGCCCTCTGTATATAGCCTCCACATTGACTCTGTACTGGTACCCCCTGTATATAGCCCCCACACTGACTCTGTACCGGTACCCCCCTGTATATAGCCTCCACATTGACTCTGTACCGGTACCCCCTGTATATAGCCTCCACATTGACTCTGTACCGGTACCCCCTGTATATAGCCTCCACATTGACTCTGTATAAAGCCTCCACATTGACTCTGTATATAGCCTCCACATTGACTCTGTATAAAGCCTCCACATTGACTCTGTATATAGCCTCCACATTGACTCTGTATAAAGCCTCCACATTGACTCTGTATATAGCCTCCACATTGACTCTGTATATAGCCTCCACATTGACTTTGTATATAGCCTCCACATTGACTCTGTATATAGCCTCCACATTGACTCTGTATATAGCCTCCACATTGACTCTGTATATAGCCTCCACATTGACTCTGTACCGGTACCCCCTGTATATAGCCTCCACACTGACTCTGTACCGGTACCCCCTATATATAGCCTCCACACTGACTCTGTACCGGTACCCCCTGTATATAGCCTCCACACTGACTCTGTACCGGTACCCCCTGTATATAGCCTCCACACTGACTCTGTACCGGTACCCCCTGTATATAGCCTCCACATTGACTCTGTACCAGTACCCCCTGTATATAGCCTCCACACTGACTCTGTACTGGTACCCCCTGTATATAGCCTCCACACTGACTCTGTACCAGTACCACCTGTATATAGCCTCCACACTGACTCGGTACCGGTACCCCCTGTATATATCCTCCACATTGACTCTGTACCAGTACCCCCTGTATATAGCCTCCACACTGACTCTGTACCGGTACCCCCTGTATATAGCCTCCACACTGACTCTGTACCGGTACCCCCTGTATATAGCCTCCACACTGACTCTGTACCGGTACCCCCTGTATATAGCCTCCACATTGACTCTGTATATAGCCTCCACACTGACTCTGTACCGGTACCCCTGTATATAGCCTCCACATTGACTCTGTACTGGTACCCCCTGTATATAGCCTCCACATTGACTCTGTACCGGTACCCCCTGTATACAGCCTCCACATTGACTCTGTACCGGTACCCCCCTGTATATAGCCTCCACATTGACTCTGTACCGGTGCCCCCTGTATATAACCTCCACATTGACTCTGTATATAACCTCCACATTGACTCTGTATATAACCTCCACATTGACTCTGTATATAACCTCCACATTGACTCTGTATATAACCTCCACATTGACTCTGTATATAGCCTCCACATTGACTCTGTATATAGCCTCCACATTGACTCTGTATATAGCCTCCACATTGACTTTGTATATAGCCTCCACATTGACTCTTTACCGGTGCCCTCTGTATATAGCCTCCACATTGACTCTGTACCGGTGCCCTCTGTATATAGCCTCCACATTGACTCTGTACTGGTACCCCCTGTATATAGCCTCCACATTGACTCTGTATATAGCCTCCACATTGACTCTTTACCGGTGCCCTCTGTATATAGCCTCCACATTGACTCTGTACCGGTGCCCTCTGTATATAGCCTCCACATTGACTCTGTACTGGTACCCCCTGTATATAGCCCCCACACTGACTCTGTACCGGTACCCCCCTGTATATAGCCTCCACATTGACTCTGTACCGGTACCCCCTGTATATAGCCTCCACATTGACTCTGTACCGGTACCCCCTGTATATAGCCTCCACATTGACTCTGTATAAAGCCTCCACATTGACTCTGTATATAGCCTCCACATTGACTCTGTATAAAGCCTCCACATTGACTCTGTATATAGCCTCCACATTGACTCTGTATAAAGCCTCCACATTGACTCTGTATATAGCCTCCACATTGACTCTGTATATAGCCTCCACATTGACTTTGTATATAGCCTCCACATTGACTCTGTATATAGCCTCCACATTGACTCTGTATATAGCCTCCACATTGACTCTGTATATAGCCTCCACATTGACTCTGTACCGGTACCCCCTGTATATAGCCTCCACACTGACTCTGTACCGGTACCCCCTATATATAGCCTCCACACTGACTCTGTACCGGTACCCCCTGTATATAGCCTCCACACTGACTCTGTACCGGTACCCCCTGTATATAGCCTCCACACTGACTCTGTACCGGTACCCCCTGTATATAGCCTCCACATTGACTCTGTACCAGTACCCCCTGTATATAGCCTCCACACTGACTCTGTACTGGTACCCCCTGTATATAGCCTCCACACTGACTCTGTACCAGTACCACCTGTATATAGCCTCCACACTGACTCGGTACCGGTACCCCCTGTATATATCCTCCACATTGACTCTGTACCAGTACCCCCTGTATATAGCCTCCACACTGACTCTGTACCGGTACCCCCTGTATATAGCCTCCACACTGACTCTGTACCGGTACCCCCTGTATATAGCCTCCACACTGACTCTGTACCGGTACCCCCTGTATATAGCCTCCACATTGACTCTGTATATAGCCTCCACACTGACTCTGTACCGGTACCCCTGTATATAGCCTCCACATTGACTCTGTACTGGTACCCCCTGTATATAGCCTCCACATTGACTCTGTACCGGTACCCCCTGTATACAGCCTCCACATTGACTCTGTACCGGTACCCCCCTGTATATAGCCTCCACATTGACTCTGTACCGGTGCCCCCTGTATATAACCTCCACATTGACTCTGTATATAACCTCCACATTGACTCTGTATATAACCTCCACATTGACTCTGTATATAACCTCCACATTGACTCTGTATATAACCTCCACATTGACTCTGTATATAGCCTCCACATTGACTCTGTATATAGCCTCCACATTGACTCTGTACCGTAATACCCTGTATATAGCCTCCACATTGACTCTGTACCGTAATACCCTGTATATAGCCTCCACATTGACTCTGTACCGGTACCCCCTGTATATAGCCTCCACATTGACTCTGTACCGTAATACTCTGTATATAGCCTCCACATTGACTCTGTACCGTAATACTCTGTATATAGCCTCCACATTGACTCTGTACCGATACCCCCTGTATATAGCCTCCACATTGACTCTGCACCCTGTATATAGCCTTCACATTGACTCTGTACCGGTACCCCCTGTATATAGCCTCCACATTGACTCTGTACCGGTACCCCCTGTATATAGCCTCCACATTGACTCTGTACCGTAATACCCTGTATATAGCCTCCACATTGACTCTGTACCGTAATACCCTGTATATAGCCTCCACATTGTGTTACTTTTTGTTTTAACTTTATATTCTAGTCTACTTGGTAAATATTATCTTCTTCGTTAACTGCCCTGTTGCTTGGAAACAAGCATTTCACGATAAAGTCTACACACTTGTTGTGTTCGGCGCTTGTGACGAATAATGTTTGATTTGATAAGTGTAAAACGGTCTTACATTTTTCCTCATGTTGATGCTCGTTTGATGAAAATGATTGTAAGTAATATCCTATTAGGTGGAGATGAATCTCTAACGGGAGAAGATGTGGTGGAAAATGAACTATGAATTACATACTGTACTGTTTAATTAGACATTTTACTGAGAGAATTGTCCAATGTTATATGTTAGTATTTTGCTGACACGGGCTTGTCTTCTGTGGGATGATGACATCCTGTTTTCACAATCTACAGGAACTTAGATGTGACAATGGTGGCAGTGTCAACTATCTTAATCTGAACAGACAGAAGCTAAATCCGTTTTTTACATTTCCATGTTCGGTCCCTGTTTCCACCCAACTGTTAAACTTTCCACGAAGACAAAATAGGTCCTTTTTTTTCTACGAGAAGAGAGAGGCAACTCTGTTTGTCAGGCTGACTATTCTTTGTGATGGTTGATTGCTTCATTTTTTGCAAATCACATAGTTGTTTGAAGAATACAATCTCTCTCCTTTTTGGTTAGAATGACCAAGACAGAACCACTACATCTCCCTGGATGATAAACTCAGTTTGATCCATGTTTCCTGCAAATCACATCAGGCGTAGCCGAAATATCCACAATGAACTGCTTGCATTCCATTAGCCAACAGGTTTCACACGTTCCATTGTAGTATTACCATAACTAAATCCAGAAACACATGTCACCAGTCTCAGCTGATTGAGGTCTCCAACTTCTTCCCATGTCAACCCTGTCGTCTTCCAGCCACTTTCACTATTAACAGAATCCTCTCTCTTTAAGACTCTACTTTAGCAGTGCTATTGACAGCTCCCATCAATCAGCTCTCTGTCTGTTTAAGACTCTACTTTAGCAGTGCTATTGACAGCTCCCATCAATCAGCTCTCTGTCTGTTTAAGACTCTACTTTAACAGTGCTATTGACAGGTCCCATCACCCTCTCTCTCCCTGTTTAAGACTCTACTTTAGCAGTGCTATTGACAGGTCCCATCACCCTCTCTCTCCCTGTTTAAGACTCTACTTTAGCAGTGCTATTGACAGGTCCCATCACCCTCTCTCTCCCTGTTTAAGACTCTACTTTAGCAGTGCTATTGACAGCTCCCATCAATCAGCTCTCTGTCTGTTTAAGACTCTACTTTAACAGTGCTATTGACAGCTCCCATCACCCTCTCTCTCTCTGTTTAAGACTCTACTTTAGCAGTGCTAATGACAGCTCCCATCAATCAGCTCTCTGTCTGTTTAAGACTCTACTTTAGCAGTGCTATTGACAGCTCCCATCAATCAGCTCTCTCTCTGTTTAAGACTCTACTTTAGCAGTGCTATTGACAGCTCCCATCAATCAGCTCTCTCTCTGTTTAAGACTCTACTTTAGCAGTGCTAATGACAGCTCCCATCAATCAGCTCTCTGTCTGTTTAAGACTCTACTTTAGCAGTGCTATTGACAGCTCCCATCAATCAGCTCTCTGTCTGTTTAAGACTCTACTTTAGCAGTGCTATTGACAGCTCCCATCAATCAGCTCTCTGTCTGTTTAAGACTCTACTTTAGCAGTGCTATTGACAGCTCCCATCAATCAGCTCTCTCTCTGTTTAAGACTCTACTTTAGCAGTGCTATTGACAGCTCCCATCAATCAGCTCTCTGTCTGTTTAAGACTCTACTTTAGCAGTGCTATTGACAGCTCCCATCAATCAGCTCTCTGTCTGTTTAAGACTCTACTTTAGCAGTGCTATTGACAGCTCCCATCAATCAGCTCTCTGTCTGTTTAAGACTCTACTTTAGCAGTGCTATTGACAGCTCCCATCAATCAGCTCTCTCTCTGTTTAAGACTCTACTTTAGCAGTGCTATTGACAGCTCCCATCAATCAGCTCTCTGTCTGTTTAAGACTCTACTTTAGCAGTGCTATTGACAGGTCCCATCACCCTCTCTCTCCCTGTTTAAGACTCTACTTTAGCAGTGCTATTGACAGGTCCCATCACCCTCTCTCTCCCTGTTTAAGACTCTACTTTAGCAGTGCTATTGACAGCTCCCATCAATCAGCTCTCTGTCTGTTTAAGACTCTACTTTAGCAGTGCTATTGACAGCTCCCATCAATCAGCTCTCTCTCTGTTTAAGACTCTACTTTAGCAGTGCTATTGACAGCTCCCATCAATCAGCTCTCTGTCTGTTTAAGACTCTACTTTAGCAGTGCTATTGACAGCTCCCATCAATCAGCTCTCTGTCTGTTTAAGACTCTACTTTAGCAGTGCTATTGACAGCTCCCATCAATCAGCTCTCTGTCTGTTTAAGACTCTACTTTAGCAGTGCTATTGACAGCTCCCATCACCCTCTCTCTCCCTGTTTAAGACTCTACTTTAGCAGTGCTATTGACAGCTCCCATCAATCAGCTCTCTGTCTGTTTAAGACTCTACTTTAGCAGTGCTATTGACAGCTCCCATCAATCAGCTCTCTGTCTGTTTAAGACTCTACTTTAGCAGTGCTATTGACAGGTCCCATCACCCTCTCTCTGTCTGTTTAAGACTCTACTTTAGCAGTGCTATTGACAGCTCCCATCAATCAGCTCTCTGTCTGTTTAAGACTCTACTTTAGCAGTGCTATTGACAGCTCCCATCACCCTCTCTCTCCCTGTTTAAGACTCTACTTTAGCAGTGCTATTGACAGCTCCCATCAATCAGCTCTCTGTCTGTTTAAGACTCTACTTTAGCAGTGCTATTGACAGCTCCCATCACCCTCTCTCTCCCTGTTTAAGACTCTACTTTAGCAGTGCTATTGACAGCTCCCATCAATCAGCTCTCTGTCTGTTTAAGACTCTACTTTAGCAGTGCTATTGACAGCTCCCATCAATCAGCTCTCTGTCTGTTTAAGACTCTACTTTAGCAGTGCTATTGACAGCTCCCATCAATCAGCTCTCTCTCTGTTTTTATTGAACCTTTATTTAACTCGGCAAGGCAGTTAAAGGAACAGTGGGCAGAATAACTTGTTAACTTGAGTGTCCAAATAAAACCACCCTCGGTCCAAATTCGGCCCATGGGCCGCCAGTTGGGGAAGCCTGGTTCAGATAGTCTCATTCATTCATAATTTCTGCCCTGGCAGTCATTCTGAATATAGATTTTTGCCTGCCGGAGCAGTCTATAGTCAGCTAGACGAGCTGATTATGCAATTTTCGGGATCCACTCTGGCTGGATTCCATTATGAATTAAACGTAACTTTTGCCAGCATATTGTGAATTGGTCACTGGTCAACAGTGTCCAAAACACAGCAAAGACTGGTCACCAGCAAAAACACTACGAAGCCTGGTCGGCCAGCACTGGCCAACATGAATCAGCTTGAAATTGATCTGGTTGGTCTATGCTGTTTTTTCAGCAGGGGCACTCTTATAGAATATATATTGGCCTTAACATATGGTGGATTTCAGGCACCCAAAATGAGCACCGTTACCTGAATGTTGATCACCAACTCCATCCTTCTTGTGGGACTTGATGGGTCTTTCGTTTGCATATATATGATCATCAATATCCATGGTCTTTATTTAATAATTAGGTTATTTGTCTTCAAATCGGAACTTCTACTCTTGCAATTTCTACTCTCGCAACTTCTACTGTTGTATCTTCTACTGTTGTATCTTCTACTGTTGTATCTTCTGCTGTTGTAACTTCTACTGTTGTATCTTCTACTGTTGTATCTTCTACTGTTGTATCTTCTACTGTTGTAACTTCTACTGTTGTATCTTCTACTGTTGTAACTTCTACTGTTGTATCTTCTACTGTTGTAACTTCTACTGTTGTATCTTCTACTGTTGTATCTTCTACTGTTGTATCTTCTACTGTTGTATCTTCTACTGTTGTATCTTCTACTGTTGTAAAGTCTGCTGTTGTATCTTCTACTGTTGTATCTTCTACTGTTGTATCTTCTGCTGTTGTAACTTCTACTGTTGTATCTTCTACTGTTGTATCTTCTACTGTTGTATCTTCTACTGTTGTAACTTCTACTGTTGTATCTTCTACTGTTGTAACTTCTACTGTTGTATCTTCTACTGTTGTAACTTCTACTGTTGTATCTTCTACTGTTGTATCTTCTACTGTTGTATCTTCTACTGTTGTATCTTCTACTGTTGTATCTTCTACTGTTGTATCTTCTACTGTTGTAAAGTCTGCTGTTGTATCTTCTACTGTTGTATCTTCTACTGTTGTATCTTCTACTGTTGTATCTTCTACTGTTGTATCTTCTACTGTTGTAAAGTCTGCTGTTATCTCAGTTGTAGGTTTGTGTCTGTTCGCTGCACAGCTGGAGTCTCTGTGTGACTCAGTCTAATGTCAGAGACAGTTTTAACAGTCAACCTCATTAAAGGGGAAACTGTCTAACCAATAGTACGACACTAACCATCACCATGTGACCATGTACTTATTTTCTAACCAATAGTACGACACTAACCACCACTATGTGACCATGTACTTACACATGTTGTATCCCATTGTTTTCCTCCTTTGATCCGGAGAGCAGCATATCATATACACTTTTAAGAACTACCCACTGAAAATAATGTCATTGAGCTCCCATAACGTGTATTGGATTGAAGGTAGACAACTCTGACATGGTACAGTACGTCTTCAACTTGATGCTTTTGGTCTCTGTAGATGTGGTAACAGTTCTGGCTACGGGATATGATTGCAATACTTGAACAGGAACTCTCTCCCTGTGGTTGTTCTGGCTGATGTCCTCTTTTGAAACACAGTTGAGTAACACATTGAGGCATCAAGCTGTCAAAACAAGTGGCATAATTCATGTATTACTGGTGGTTGACAGTAAAGGTGCAATCAGCAGTTGAAGCAATAAGAAAGCGTACTGCAGTCATCGCCCTCTTCAAAGGGGAGACACTCTAGACCCAAACTGCAACAGACCAATATCTATCCTACCCTGCCTTTCTAAGGTCTTCGAAAGCCAAGTTAACAAACCGATTTCCAACCATTTCAAATCCCACCGTACCTTCTCTACTATGCAATCTAGTTTCAGAGCTGGTCATGGGTGAACCTCAGCCACTCTCAAGGTCCTAAACGATATCATAACCACCATCGATAAGAGACAATTCTGTGCAGCCGTATTTATTGACCTGGCCAAGGCTTTCGACTCTGTCAATCACCACATCCTTATCGGCAGACTCAACAGCCTTGGTTTCTCAAATGATTGACTCGCCTAGTGTACCAACTACTTCTCCAATTGAGTTCAATGTCAAATCGGAGGGCTTGTTGTCCCCCCGCCTGGCAGTCTCTATGGGGGTGCCACAGGGTTCAATTCTCGGGCCGTCACTCTTCTCTGTATACATCAATGATGTCGCTCTTGCTAATGGTGAGTCTCTGATCCACCTCTACGCAGACGACACGATTCTGTATACTTCTGGCCCTTCTTTGGACACTGTGTTAACTAACCTCCAGACGAGCTTCAATGCCATACAAATCTCCTTCCGTGACCTGCAACTGCTCTTAAATGCAAGTAAAACTAAATGCATGCTCTTTTTTACCTTTATTTAACTAGGCAAGCCAGTTAAGAACAAATTCTTATTTTCAATGACGGCCTAGGAACAGTGGGTTAACTGCCTGTTCAGGGGCAGAACGACAGATTTGTACCTTGTCAGCTCGAGGGTTTGAACTTCCAACCTTCTGGTTACTAGTCCAACACTCTAACCACTAGGCTACCCTGCCGCCTCTACACTCTAACCACTAGGCTACCCTGCCACCCCGGCAACTGATCGCTGCCCGCACCTGCCCGCCCTTCCAGCATCACGACTCTGAACGGTTCTGACTTAGAATATGTGGACAACTACAAATACCTAGGTGTCTGGTTAGACTGTAAACTCCCCATCCAGACTCACATCAAACATCTCCATTCCAAAATTAAATCTAGAATTGGCTTCCTATTCCTATTTTGCAACAAAGCATCCTTCACTCATGCTGCCAAACGTACCCTCGTAAAACTGACCATCCTACCGATCCTTGACTTTGGCGATGTCATTTAAATAGCCTCCAATACCCTACTCAACAAATTGGATGCAGTCTATCACAGTGCAATCCGTTTTGTCACCAAAGCCCCATATACTACCCACAACTGTGACCTGTACGCACTCGTTGGCTGGCCCTCACTTCATACTCGTCGCCATACCCACTGGCTCCAGGTCATCTACAAGACCCTGCTACGTAAAGCCCTGCCTTATCTCAGCTCGCTGGTCACCATTGCAGCACCCACCCGTAGCACTCGTTTCAGCAGGTACATCTCACTGGTCATCCCCAAATCCAATTCCTCCTTTGGCCGCCATTCCTTCCAGTTCTCTGCTGCCAATGACTGGAACAAACTACAAAAATCACTGAAACTGGAGACTCTTACCTCCCTCACTAGCTCTAAGCACCAGCTGTCAGAGCAGCTCACAGATAACTGCACCTGTAGATAGCCCATCTGTAAATAGCCCAACCAACTACCTCATCCCCTACTGTATTTATTTATGTATTTATCTTGCTCTTTTTGCACCCCAGTATTTCTACTTTGCACATTCTTCTTCTGCACCTCTACCATTCCAGTGTTTAATTGCTGCATTGTAATTACTTCGCCACCATGACCTATTTATTGTCTTACCTGCCTTATCTTACCTCATTTGCACACACTGTATATAGACGTGTTTTTCTACTGTATTATTGACTGTATGTTTGTTTACTCCATACAACTGTTGTTGTATGTGTCGAACTGCTTTGCTTTATCTTGGCCAGGTCTCAGTTGTATATGAGAACTTGTTTTCTAACCTACCTTGTTAAATAAAGGTGAAATAAAATAAAATAAATAAAAAATGTGTCTTTTATTGAGGAGTGGCTTCCGTCTGGCCACTCTACCATAAAGTCCTGATTGGTGGAATGCTGCATAGATAGTTGTCCTTCTGGAAGGTTCTCCCTTCTCCATGGAGGAATTCTGGAGCTCTGTCAGGGTGACCATCTTGTTGTTGGTCACCTCCCTGACCAAGGCCCTTCTCCCCCGATTGCTCAGTTTCACCGGGCTGCCAGGTCTAGGAAGAGTCTTGCTGCTTCCAAAATTCTCGAATTTAAAAATGATGGAGGCCACTGTGCTCTTCGGGGCTTCAATGCTGCAGAAATGTTTGGGTACCCTTCCCCAGTTCTGTACCTCAACACAGTCCTTTCTCGGGGCTCCAAGGACAAATTCTGTAGGGCCCTGAGAGGTGTTTGGTGTCATTATGGGGTATTGTGTGTAGATTGATGAGGATATAAAAAAAACAATTTGAGAATAAGGATGAGACAAGGGGTGCGAATTCTTTCAGAATGCACTGTATGTACAGGGAGTACCAGATCCAAGCCGATGTGAAGGGGTACGAGGTAATAGAGGTAGCTATTTACAGGGAGTACCCGTACCAAGCTGATGTGAAGGGGTATGAGGTAATTGAGGTAGCTATGTACAGGGAGTACCAGTACCAAGCTGATGTGAAGGGGTACGAGGTAATAGAGGTAGCTATGTACAGGGAGTACCAGTACCAAGCTGATGTGAAGGGGTACGAGGTAATAGAGGTAGCTATTTACAGGGAGTACCCGTACCAAGCTGATGTGAAGGGGTATGAGGTAATTGAGGTAGCTATGTACAGGGAGTACCAGAACCAAGCTGATGTGAAGGGGTATGAGGTAATAGAGGTAGCTATGTACAGGGAGTGTGTGTGTGTGTGTGTGTGTGTGTGTGTGTGTGTGTGTGTGTGTGTGTGTGTGTGTGTGTGTGTGTGTGTGTGTGTGTGTGTGTGTGTGTGTGTGTGTGTGTGTGTGTGTGTGTCCGTGTTGAGCACTACACCAGGATAAACTGTTACCTGAATGTTGATCACCAGCTCCATCCTTCTTGCAGGGCATGATGGGTCTTTCGTTGATCGGTATATGATCATCAATATTCATAGTCTCATTTGTTTTTTCCCTTTCAATCCATCTCTGTTTTTATTGGTTGCCTCTGACATCTTTACACAGCTGTGCTCAAATGAAGTAACTTCTACTACTGTAACTTCCACTGTTGTAACTTCTGCTGTTATCTCAGATGTAGGTTTGTGTCTGTTCACTGCACCGCTGGAGCCTCTGTGTGGCTCAGTCTAATGTCAGGGACAGTTTTAAAACCTCTTTAGGCTAGGGGGCAGTATTTTGATGTTTGGATGAAAAAGTGAACTGCCTATTTCTCAGGCCCAGAAGCTAGAATATGCATATAATTGTCGGATTGGGATAGAAAACACTCTAAAGTTTCCAAAACTGTCAAAATATTGTCTGTGAGTATAACAGAACTGATATGGCAGGCGAAAATGCGAGGAAAATCAAACCAGAAGGTGATGTTTTTCTGAACTACTCTTTTCCATTGCAAGACCATCCTCCATTTAAAGGGATATCAACCAGAATCCTTTCCCTGTGGCTTCCACAAGGTGTGAACAGTCTTTAGACATAGTTTCAGGCTTTTATTCTGAAAAATGAGCGAGAATGAACACATCGCATCAGTGGATAGCCAGATGTCCTCAGATTTGTGCATGTGCGTACGCCGGGAGCGAGACCTTTTCTTTCTCTTCTTCTATTGAAATATTCTATTGAAATATGATTTATTATTTATTGTAAAAACAACCTGAGGATTGATATAAAAAAAAACGTTTGACATGTTTCTACGAACTTTACAGATACTATTTGGAATTTTCGTCTGCCCTTCGTGACCTGCCCGAGCCTGTGGATTACTCAACAAAATGCGCAAACCAAATGGAGGTTTTTGGATATAAAGAGAATCTTTATGGAACAAGACAAACATTTGTTGTATAACTGGGGGTCTCGTGAGTGCAAACATACGAAGATCATCAAAGGTAAGCGATTAATTTACCAATCTACTTTGCTGCTAGCTGTTTGCAATGTTTTGTCTGCTGAGAGCTGTCCTCACATAATTGCATGGTTTGCTTTCACCATAAAGCCTTTTAGAAATCTGACAGGCATGGAATAACAACAAGTTAAGCTGTGTTTTGGTGTATTGCACTTGTGACTTGATGAAAATTAATTATTTTTTTTCATGATCATGTCTGACAGGAAGACCCTGTCGTAGTGTACTATGTAGTGTGCTAGAATGTGATGTACTTGTACTTTTTTTTATTTTTAGTCATTTAATTTGAATTTGGCGCTCTGCAATTCACCGGATGTAGACAAAAATGATCCCGCTTAAAGGGATCTGAGCGGCGAGAGGTTATTAACTGTCAACCTCATTAAAGGGGAAACTGTCTAACCAATAGTATGCCACTAACAAAACCATGTTTGTTACTCACAGTGAAGATTCGTTTGTTATTTAGTTTCTATTAGTTTAGTGTCACGCCCTGACCAAAGAGAGACATTATATCTCTCTATGGTGTAGTAGGTCAGGGCGTGACTGGGGGTTGTTCTAGTTAGTACTTTCTTTATGGGGTTCTGGGTTATTATTTCGATATTGGTGATTGGTATGATTCCCAAATAGAGGCAGCTGGTAATCGATGTCTCTAATTGGGGATCATATTTAGGTAGCCTTTTTTCCACCTGTGTGTTATGGGATATTGTTTTGAGTTAGTTGTTTGTTTATTGTTTAATGTTTAGTTCTTTAAGTTTCACTTTAAATAAATTACATGGAACTCAAATCTCCGCTGCCCCTTGGTCCGTCTCTACAAACGAATGTGAGTTTACAGTGTAGATTAGTTTGTGTATTTAGTTTATATTAGTTTAGTTTACAACAGTGTAGATGAGTTTGTGTATTTAGTTTACATTAGTTTAGTTTACCACAGTGTAGATTAGTTTGTGTATTTAGTTTACATTAGTTTAGTTTACAGTGTAGATTAGTTGTATATATAGTTTACATTAGTTTAGTTTACCACGGTGAAGACAAATGCATTGAAATGTTGAAATGCTGCATTATGCACTCTGTCGTCGGCCATCAATGGCCATGTTTAATAAACTGTGTCCTGTGTGACATTGACACCAGAGATAATAGTTATTCACACCTCTTCTCTTCCGGGGGGGGGGGGGGGGGGGGCAGGGGGTTCAAAATGTCTAAGGTCACATCTATTTTATCTGTCTCTCTTCATCTCTCTCCTTCCATATGTGCCTCGCTGTGTCTCTCATTGTAACTCCCACTCTCTCCTCCCACACTGTCTCCACACACAGCAGATAAGTCTAGTCTAACTCTTCACACTGCTACAATCTGATAGCTGCAGGACCTAAACAGCAGATAAGTCTAGTCTAACTCTTCATACTGCTACAATCTGATAGCTGCAGGACCTAAACAGCAGAGAAGTCTAGTCTAACTCTTCGCACTGCAACAACCTGATAGCTGCAGGACCTAAACAGCAGAGGTTTCGTACTCTTAGTAGTTTAACACATTTCACCTCGCACACCATCGATGGTCATGAACAGTTATTTTCATCTCTGCTGTCTCAGTGAGAAGAGTTACTCAGAGATATGTATCAGAATGTACAATATGTCTGCATCTGTCTCAGAGGGTTTTCAGTGATGATGTCATTCACACCATTTGAAACTCAGTCGGTCCACTTCCTGTTATATTTTAAGCAGTGGTTTAATCTGAGACTCTGATATGATGTTTAAAACAGTAGCAGGATGAACAGTATATAGCTCAATGCAAGACGGTGAACTCAAAAAGAATAACTGTTGTCTCAATTTGTGACATGGACACCAGAGATAATAGTTACTCAGAGATGTCTCTATGTTTCTCAGAGAGGGCCTGAGATCTCTATTTACTGTCTACTGTATGACATGAACACCAGAGATAATAGTTATTCAGAGATGTCTCTATCTTTTTTCAGAGAGAGCCTATGGTCTACAATTACTCTCACATCTTCTCCTTCCCTCTTCCTCATCCTCTATCTACATCAAAAAAAGTGGAGAGACACGAAATGCATTGCACAATTTCAACCAACTTTCTGTTTATCAGAGAACAGTATGGTGTCACTAAGTACAGAAGTGTGAAAGTGTGTGACAACAGCTCTGTGTGAGAGTCTTCGTGTCACATGCTTCTTACTGGAAAAAAGACAAATGACTTACTGTAAATTACATGTTGATAATTTGCATAAGACTGCATAAGATTTGCATCTGGCTCAGATTAGAGCACTTCACCTCTCGGGGCGTGTTTGAGGAGTCCTGTGTGTAATTCCTCCCTTCACCAGTAATAAGGGGTGTGTCTGAGGAGTCCTGTGTGTAATTCCTCTCTTCACCAGTAATAAGGGGTGTGTCTGAGGAGTCCTGTGTGTAATTCCTCCCTTCACCAGTAATAAGGGGTGTGTCTGAGGAGTCCTGTGTGTAATTCCTCCCTTCACCAGTAATAAGGGGTGTGTCTGAGGAGTCCTGTGTGTGATTCTACAGTCACAAGACGCAGGCCTCCTCACAGTGGAGGAAGATACTCCAAACGTTTATCATTTTTATAATCCATCAGATATTTACTGAATTATAGCACATACAATATTTTACTGGAACAAACAAATAATTAATGGAGTTGAGATTTGTGTGAATTCAGGTTTTACATTTATTGGACAATATCCCCCAAAATTATTGTAAGAATGATAACACTCATTTATTCATTTTGTTATTGTATCAGATATATAGTATTTATTTTTTTTATAAAGAAAATAGGTGCCCAATTTGCATAAATACACCTGGTGTATTTGCATATATGAATACATTAACATAAAGGTTAGACCAGGGCTCAAACCATCAAACACTTGCTCTGTCTTCCCTATTTACAGTCTTATGTTTTCACATATAAAGTATTTAACTGCCTTCCCAATGAAATCTAGTTTGAAATTTAAAACATTTATTTCACGGAAAACAGATGTTGTTTCTATGTTTCTTGACGATGCCTTGACCGAGGGGTGCAGATTACTGTTTGATTTGAGATAAAGCGCTCCTCCCTCTCCGCTGTCGCAAGATGACGTGACGGCCCATTGTCCAGTTCAACCCAGGTCAGCGTAATAGAACTCCCTCAATAGCAGGATATCCTGAGATTACAAATCAACAAGCCTGGCTCTAGATTACACCCATCTAAACATACTGTACATTGTTTTCGAGATGAGACGTATCATCTGACTATTCATTGTCATATGTTGATTTTATTTCAGCTCATCTAGTTTGTAAACTTTTCAGTCGTATTAAATTGTAACTTTTTTTTCAATTCCCCCAAAAACCGAGACGTTGCGTTTAAATCCCAGACTAAAACGTAGCCTTTGACTGGTCTTTACAAAAATGTTCATGGTCGTAGCGTTAATGGAAAAAACGACAGGCTCAAGAAAGAGAGTGAAATAGTCTCAGGAGTAAAATGAAATGGATGAATCCAGAGTAGTGACAACCTGTCATTCAGGGACTCAACAGTTTAGCTAAAACAAATATATAATAATCATTTATTTGTAAAAAAATATTGCCTTTTTCGCATGTTATTTTTGCATTACCTCATGTCACATAGTTTGTTAATATATTAAGTTTATAAATCCACATGCAAACATGGTCTCTTTGTGGAGAAAAGCAGCTCCACAATTTAGGTATTTCAGACGAGCTCAGTGCTTCCTGTGGTACAGAAGACAACAGTCCTTCAGACTTGCTCAGTGCTTCCTGTGGTACAGAAGACAACAGTCCTTCAGACTAGCTCAGTGCTTTCTGTGGTACAGAAGACAACAGTCCTTCTAGACTCCATGTTAGATCAACTATTATATAGTAGAGAACAGTCCTTCTATTTCAGACGAGCTCAGTGCTTCCTGTGGTACAGAAGACAACATTCCTTCAGACTAGCTCAGTGCTTTCTGTGGTACAGAAGAAAACAGTCCTTCAGACTTGCTCAGTGCTTTCTGTGGTACAGAAGACAACAGTCCTTCTAGACTCCATGTTAGATCAACTATTATATAGTAGAGAACAGTCCTTCTAGACTCCATGTTAGATCAACTATTATACAGTAGAGAACAGTTCTTCTAGACTCCATGTTAGATCAACTATTATATAGTAGAGAACAGTTCTTCTAGACTCCATGTTAGATCAACTATTATACAGTAGAGAACAGTCCTTCTAGACTCCATGTTAGATCAACTATTATACAGTAGAGAACAGTCCTTCTAGACTCCATGTTAGATCAACTATTATACAGTAGAGAACAGTCCTTCTAGACTCCATGTTAGATCAACTATTATACAGTAGAGAACAGTCCTTCAGACTAGCTCAGTGCTTTCTGTGGTACAGAAGAAAACTGTACCACAGAACAGTCCTTCTAGGACTTCTAGGACAACTATTATACAGTAGAGAACAGTCCTTCTAGACTCCATGTTAGGTCAACTATTATACAGTAGAGAGAACAGTCCTTCTAGACTCCATCTTCTCGACTAGCTGTGATAATAAAAACAGATTAGTTTCCTGTAATGACGGGGCGGTGAGTCGGAAGCAGGTGAAATATTTTAATAAAACAACAAAACCAAGAACACAACAATAATAACATAATGCAGAACGCCGACACACAAGATCAATACCAACTGGTGAGTGACCCTGGGAGACATATAAAGGGGAGGAAATGATGCAGGGAATGGTGTCCAGGTGTGAAACACAGGTTAATAATGAGTGCCAGGTGTGAAACACAGGTTAATAATGAGTGCCAGGTGTGAAACACAGGTACATAACGAGTACCAGGTGTGAAACACAGGTTAAAAATGAGTGCCAGGTGTGAAACACAGGTTAATAACGAGTGCCAGGTGTGAAACACAGTTTAATAACGAGTTCCAGGTGTGAAACACAGGTTAATAACGAGTTCCAGGTGTGAAACACAGGTTAATAACAAGAGCCAGGTGTGAAACACAGGTTAATAACGAGTGCCAGGTGTGAAACACAGGTTAATAACGAGTGCCAGGTGTGAAACACAGGTTAATAATGAGTGCCAGGTATGCGTAACTCCCAGGACCGGAGTAATCTGGCGTCGTCGTACTCCGGAGGGGAGGACAAGTCCTTAGTGGTGAATTTCCACAACCACAGAAAACAGTCTGTTATCAGGTTGTTGCATTTTTTTTTTTTATTGTATTATATATATATATAATCTACATTTGTCTTGTTATATGTTTTATTTATTTACTTGATAAGGTAAATTGAAACAGAAAACAGTTATAATACTTAATAATCCTGTTTAGCAGTACAGAGAGTACAGAGGATAGAATCCTATTTCTCACAGATCCATCGGTATTCATAGGAACAGTCATAATCCCACCAAGCTCCTGTGTCTGATGACCTGGAGTAGAAATACCCACAGTTCTCAGCTACATCACCGTTAGGCTGTCCACTGTTCCAATACCTGTAGAAGAAACAACATATAGAATCAGACTGTCCACTGTTCCAATACCTGTAGAAGAAACAACATATAGAATCAGACTGTCCACTGTTCCAATACCTGTTGAAGAAACAACACATAGAATCAGACTGTCCACTGTTCCAATACCTGTTGAAGAAACAACACATAGAATCTGTCTGTCCACTGTTCCAATAACTGTAGGAGAAACAACACATAGAATCAGGCTGTCCACTGTTCCAATAACTGTAGGAGAAACAACACATAGAATCAGGCTGTCCACTGTTCCAATACAAGTAGAAGAAACAACACAGAATCAGGCTGTCCACTGTTCCAATACCTGAAGAAGAAACAACATATAGAATCAGGCTGACCACTGTTCCAATACCTGAAGAAGAAACAACATATAGAATCAGGCTGACCACTGTTCCAATACCTGAAGAAGAAACAACATATAGACTCAGGCTGACCACTGTTCCAAAACCTGAAGAAGAAACAACATATAGAATCTGGCTGTCCACTGTTCCAATACCTCTAGGAGAAACAACACATAGGTCAGACTGTCCACTGTTCCAATACCTGTAGGAGAAACAACACAGAATCAGGCTGTCCATTCTGAACCTACTTCTCAAGACAGTGATGTCATAGTGACACAGAATTCATTAATGTCTTACTTTGTGGTCAGTGGTGTGTCGTCCACCCATTTCCAGGTCCCCTCAGAAACAGAGTCAGTCAGACCAATCCAGACATAGTTCTTTACTCCACATAACAAATTGACTAATGTCTGTAGTTGTAGGAGAGAGACAACATTGTTAAAACATAGCCATTACTGCTTTCTATCTCCCTCTTTCCCTCTCCACAAATTTCAATTCAATTTCAATTTAAAGGCTTTATTGGCATGGGAAACATATGCTAACATTGCCAAAGCAAATGAAATAGATCATAAACAAAAGTGAAATAAAGGGCCCAGGTTTGACAGAATCTGTGCAGATGATCTACAGTGCCTTGCGAAAGTATTCGGCCCCCTTGAACTTTGCGACCTTTTGCCACATTTCAGGCTTCAAACATAAAGATATAAAACTGTATTTTTTTGTGAAGAATCAACAACAAGTGGGACACAATCATGAAGTGGAACGACATTTATTGGATATTACTTTTTTAACAAATCAAAAACTGAAAAAATTGGGCGTGCAAAATTATTCTTTTATATATTAAAATTAAATTATATATTGGTGACAGAAGCTCCAGATCATCAGCAAACAGTAGACATTTGACTTCAGATTCTAGTAGGGTGAGGCCGGGTGCTGCAGACTGTTCTCGTGCCATCGCCAATTAGTTGATATATATATTGAAGAGGGTGGGGCTTAACCTGCATCCCTGTCTCACCCCACGGCCCTGAGGAAGAAATGTGTGTTTTTTTTAACCAATTTTATCAACAAACTTGTTGATTGTGTACATGGATTTTATAATGTTGTATGTTTTTCCCCAAACACCACTTTCCTCAATTTGTATACCCTCATGTCAAATTGAGTCAAAAGCTTTTTCTGAAATCAACAAAGCATGAGAGGACTTAGTTTTGATTAGTTTGTTTGTTATTTAAGGTGTGCAGGGTGTATATGTGTTCTGTCATGCGGTAATTTGGTAAAAAGGCAATTTGAAATTTGCTCAGTACATTGTTTTCATTGAGGAAGTGAACCAGTCTGCTATTAATGACAATGCAGAGGATTTTCCCAAGGTTGCTGTTATAGTTGGGGTCAAATTTGTCTCCACTTTTGTTAATTGGGTCATTCCTTTTTTCCAAATATTGGGGAAGATTACAGAGCTGAGGATGATGTTAAAGAATTTAAGTAAATTAAATTAAAAACCAAATAAATAAGTAAGGTAAAACCAAATTTGTGGTCTGTCTGTTTAATAATTTCATTGAGGATATTATCAACACCACAGGCCCTTTTGTGTTGGAGGGTTTGTATTTTGTCCTGTAGTTCATTCAATGTAATTGTTGAGTCCAGTGGGATCTGGAAGTCTTTAATAGTTGATTCTAAGATTTGTTTTTGATCATGTATGTGTTTTTGCTGTTTGTTCTTCGTTATATAGCCAAACAGATTGGAGAAGTGGTTTACTCAGACATCTACATTATGGATAGATATCTCCTTGTTTTGTTGTTTGTTTAGTGAGTTCCAAATTTCTCTCTCTCTACTCATCTCTCTCTTTCTCCCTCCCCATCTCTCTCACTTTCTTTCTCCCTCCCCATCTCTCAATCTGTCTGTCTGTCTGTCTGAGAGAGAGAGACATAGACAGACAGACGGACGGACGGACGGACAGACAGACAGACAGACAGAGACGTCCGTCTGTCTATGTCTCTCTCTCAGTTCTGCAGACTGTTCTAGTGCCAATTCAATGATATATATG
Organism: Oncorhynchus kisutch; assembly: GCF_002021735.2. NCBI lineage: Eukaryota > Metazoa > Chordata > Actinopteri > Salmoniformes > Salmonidae > Oncorhynchus > Oncorhynchus kisutch. The sequence goes on along the minus strand of NW_022265014.1, from coordinate 687,757 downwards.
TTGAAGAGGGTTTGGCTTAATCTCTCTCTCTCTCTCTCTCTCTCTCTCTCTCACACTCACACTCACACTCACACTCACACTCACACTCACACTCACACACACAGTAGCCTCGGTTTTTCGGATGACTGCCTTGCCTGGTTCACCAATGACTTTGCAGACAGAGTTCAGTGTGTCAAATCGGAGGGTATGCTGTCCGGTCCTCTGGCAGTCTCTATGGGGGTGCCACAGGGTTCAATTCTCGGGCCGACTCTTTTCTCTGTATATATCAATGATGTTGCTCTTGCTGCGGGCGATTCCCTGATCCACCTCTAAGCAGACGACACCATTCTATATACTTCCGGCCCGTCCTTGGACACTGTGCTATCTAACCTCCAAACGAGCTTCAATGCCATACAACACTCCTTCCGTGGCCTCCAACTGCTCTAAAAAGCTAGTAAAACCAAATGCATGCTTTTCAACCGTTCACTGCCTGCACCCGCACGCCTGACCAGCATCACCACCCTGGATGGTTCCGACCTTGAATATGTGGACATCTATAAGTACCTAGGTGTCTGGCTAGACTGTAAACTACACGTACGCTACGGTCACAAGACGCTGGCCTCCTAATTGTCCCTAGAATTTCTAAGCAAACAGCTGGAGGCAGGGCTTTCTCCTATAGAGCTCCATTTTTATGGAACGGTCTGCCTACCCATGTCAGAGACGCAAACTCAAACGCAAACTCAACCTTTAAGTCTTTACTGAAGACTCATCTCTTCAGTGGGTCATATGATTGAGTGTAGTCTGGCCCAGGAGTGGGAAGGTGAACGGAAAGGCTCTGGAGCAACGAACCGCCCTTGCTGTCTCTGCCTGGCCGGTTCCCCTCTTTCCACTGGGATTCTCTGCCTCTAACCCTATTACAGGGGCTGAGTCACTGGCTTACTGGGGCTCTCTCATGCCATCCCTGGAAGGGGTGCGTCACTTGAGTGGGTTGATTCACTGATGTGGTCATCCTGTCTGGGTTGGCGCCCCCCCTTAGGTTGTGCCATGGCAGAGATCTTTGTGGGCTATACTCAGCCTTGTCTCAGGATGGTAAGTTGGTGGTTGAAGATATCCCTCTAGTGGTGTGGGGGCTGTGCTTTGGCAAAGTGGGTGGGGTTATATCCTTCCTGTTTGGCCCTGTCCGGGGGTGTCCTCGGATGGGGTCTCCTGACCCCTCCTGTCTCAGCCTCCAGTATTTATGCTGCAGTAGTTTATGTGTCGGGGGACTGGGGTCAGTTTGTTATATCTGGAGTACTTCTCCTGTCCTATTCGGTGTCCTGTGTGAATCTAAGTGTGCGTTCTCTAATTCTCTCCTTCTCTCTTTCTTTCTCTCTCTCGGAGGACCTGAGCCCTAGGACCATGCCCCAGGACTACCTGACATGATGACTCCTTGCTGTCCCCAGTCCATCTGACCGTGCTACTGCTCCAGTTTCAACTGTTCTGCCTTATTATTATTCGACCATGCTGGTCATTTATGAACATTTGAACATCTTGGCCATGTTCTGTTATAATCTCCACCCGGCACAGCCAGAAGAGGACTGGCCACCCAACATAGCCTGGTTCCTCTCTAGGTTTCTTCCTAGGTTTTGGCCTTTCTAGGGAGTTTTTCCTAGCCACCGTGCTTCTACACCTGCATTGCTTGCTGTTTGGGGTTTTAGGCTGGGTTTCTGTACAGCACTTTGAGATATCAGCTGATGTACGAAGGGCTATATAAATAAATTGGATTTGATTTGAAACTCTCCTTCCAGACTCATATCAAACATCTCCAATCGAAAATCAAATCAAGAGTCGGCTTTCTATTCCGCAACAAAGCCTCCTTCACTCACGCCGCCAAACTTGCCCTAGTAAAACTGACTATCCTACCGATCCTCGACTTCGGCGATGTCATCTACAAAATTGCTTCCAACACTCTACTCAGCAAACTGGATGCAGTTTATCACAATGCCATCCGTTTTGTCACTAAAGCACCTTATACCACCCACCACTGCGACTTGTATGCTCTAGTCGGCTGGCCCTCGCTACATATTCGTCGCCAGACCCACTGGCTCCAGGTCATCTACAAGTCCATGCTAGGTAAAGCTCCGCCTTATCTCAGTTCACTGGTCACGATGGCAACACCCATCCGTAGCACGCGCTCCAGCAGGTGTATCTCACTGATCATCCCTAAAGCCAACACCTCATTTGGCCGCCTTTCATTCCAGTTCTCTGCTGCCTGTGACTGGAACGAATTGCAAAAATCGCTGAAGTTGGAGACTTTTATCTCCCTCACCAACTTCAAACATCTGCTATCTGAGCAGCTAAACGATCGCTGCAGCTGTACATAGTCTATCGGTAAATAGCCCACTCATTTTTACCTACCTCATCCCCATACTGTTTTTATTTATTTACTTTTCTGCTCTTTTGCACACCAATATCTCTACCTGTACATGACCATCTGATCATTTATCACTCCAGTGTTAATCTGCAAAATTGTAATTATTTGCCTACCTCCTCATGCCTTTTGCACACAATGTATATAGAATCCCCTTCTTTTTTTTCTACTGTGCTATTGACTTGTTAATTGTTTACTCCATGTGTAACTCTGTGTTGTCTGTTCACACTGCTATGCTTTATCTTGGCCAGGTCGCAGTTGCAAATGAGAACTTGTTCTCAACTAGCCTACCTGGTTAAATATTTTTTTTTTTTTTAACACACACACACACCTGTTGTTCCTGGCTCTTGATGACCACCAGGTGTGCTCCTCTATCTCTGCAGTCCTGTCTGCTCTCCTTCCAGGGTTTTTTCTCAGTAGAGACGTAGTAACAACTCCTACCAATCTTCTTCCATCCTTGTGGACACACTATAAGTTGAAAATGTTTTAGTCTAGTTTAGTTTAATACGAATGAATTAAGTATCAATCAAACTTTCAAGGAAGACTAACTAACGGACGGTTCGGAAGTCATACATTTTTTTCTCACATTTTTTATTTAATATAAGTTACATTTTCTGTTTATAAGTGGCATGTGAACTGATACAGAGACTGTCAAACAGAACAGTCATTAGACAATTTGACTCACCTTTCTCAACTAAAGATTGTTTCAGACGTTCTGTCTCTTTCTGTAGCTGGTCTCTCTCTTTGGTCAGAGTGTTGTAACTGGTCTGTAGCTGGTCTCTCTCTTTGGTCCGGGTGTGGTCGCTGGTCTGTAGCTGGTCTCTCTCTTTGGTCAGGGCGTTGTTGCTAGTCTGTAGCTGGTCTCTCTCTTTGGTCAGGGCGTTGTTGCTAGTCTGTAGCTGGTCTTTCTCTTTGGTCAGGGCATTGTTGCTAGTCTGTAGCTGGTCTCTCTCTCTGGTCAGGGTGTTGTAACGGGTCAACTGGTTTCTCTCTAAAATAATGAGATCATTGAACAAGGTAACAGTGGAAATGTTAATCAGTCTTTACCATTGTAGGTGTCAGTTGCATTTCAATTTGCATTTCAATTCCAGTCAAATCAGGAAATACACAGGAATTCCAGTTGATTTCCAAATTTTCGAATTGAAATTTGGTTTACTTTCTGAATGGAATTGACTGGAATGTAAATGTAATTTATCCCTGATCATTACACCACTGATGATGAAGAATGTTTGCGTGAGAACATATCAAACTCACGGTAGAGAAACAGGCCTATGATCCCAGCCAGTAGGAGAACACACAGCAGCCCCAGACACACTGCAGCAGCTCCAGAGTATCTCTTCCACCACTGACAAGACACTGAAGAACAAATTATTATCAGAGTTGCATTTGTGTCTACTTTTGTGTCCATTTTCTGCTTGAATCAGTGAGGGAAATACACAAGGAACATGGAACAGAACACCAGAACTGAGTTACAACACACAAGCTTGACAAGGGACAGAACACCAGAACTGAGTTCCAGAACCTCACATATTCTACTGCTTGACTTCCAGAACCTCTAACAGAATATTGGCTTGAACATATTGCAGAGTTCAGGCACCCAAAATGACTGCCGGCACCTATTTCAATCAAAATCAAACATAATTTGTAATTTGCTTCGTAAACAACATGTGTATGCTAATAGTGAAATGCTGACTGACGGGTCCTTTTCCAACAATGCAGAGTTAAAGATACCACAACGGGTTAAGATTTCCTTCCTGACTGGCTGCCTCCGTGCAGCTCGGCTCGTCTCTCTCCAGAGGAGAGGCAGCGGTGAATCAGCACTAGAAGCTGCCTATACTGGGGCCAGGTTGGTCACTTTGTCTCCACTTGTTCCCTGCGTCCAGCAAAAGTGGTGGCTAGGCAGTAGTGGGGGACCTACCGTTGAGCCAAATCGCATGCCCATCTCTCCCCCAGACCCCCCAGACCCCTGCTTGATGGCGACCCTCGTGTGGCAGAGCCAGGTTCCTCCCCTGCCTGCTCTCATCGACTCAGGCGCCGACGAGTTTCCTGGACCGTGGTATTGTTACCCATTTGGGCCTGGACTCTGTTCCACTCGATTCACCCCTGGAAGCCAACGCTCTCAACGGACAGGTCCTCGCCCGTGTCTGGGAGAGGACCGTCCCTGTCATCCTGCATCTCTCTGGAAACCACCAGGAAAGGATCACTTTCCACATAATCGACTGTCCTCACTCTCCCTGGTTCTTGGCCATCCATGGTTAAAGTTGCACAACCCTCAGATCGACTGGAACGCTGGAAGGGTAACCACGCCCTTGCCCCTGCCTTGTCTGTGCCCCAGTCCATTCCAGAACCTCCGGACCTGTCATCAGTTCCTCCAGAGTGTCACGATCTAGCACTTGTGTTCAGCAAGCACCACGTCCTGTTGCTGCCGCCTCATCGGCCGTACGACTGCACATCTACCTCCATTCTAGCGCTCCTCTCCTCTGTAGCCGGTTATATAACCTCTCTCACCCAGCGCAGGGGAGGTGCTGTTCTGTCTCAACGTCCCCCCTCTGATCAGAAGCTTCAAAAGTGCGCATTCTTTTCCAGCTCTCAACTGCAGAGAAGAATTTTGACATCTGTAATCATGAACTCCTGGCAGTTAAGCTGCCTTTTGAGGCTTGGTGTCACTGGCTAGAGGGCTCTGCACTCCTCTTAATCATGTGGACAGACCACAAAAACCTGTCTTACATCCAGACCACCAATTGTCTGAACTCCCGGCAAGCCAGATGGGCATTGTTCTTCGGTAGATTAAATTTCACACCTACTTATCGCCCCGGTTCTAGGAATACCAAGCCTGACGCCCTCTCCCGCCAGCTCACCTCTGACAACACTGGTTCCGAACCAGATTCCATTGTGCCATCCACTTGCATTGTTTCCACCGTCCCCTGGGAGATTGAGTCCTGTATCCGCCAAGCTCAGCAGAACCAGCTTGACCCGACTCTATTTGTTCCCGATTCTGTTCACTCTGATGTTCTTCAGTGGGCCCATTCTACCCACCTCACCTGTCAACCTGGTATAAACCGGACCCTCGCCTTTCTGCGTCAGTGCTTTTGGTGGCCCACCATAGAGAGAGATGCCCGCGAGATTGTCTCAGCCTGCTCGGTCTGTGCCCGGAACACAACCTCCACTAAAACCACTTACGGTCTGCTTCACCCTCTTCCTATACCCAGTCACCCCTGGTCACACATAGCTCTGGACTTTGTCACTGAGTTCAATCTTGATTTCATCAGACCCGAGAATCTTGTTTCTCATGGTCTGAGAGTCTTTTTAGGTGCCTTTTGGCAAACTCCAAGTGGGCTGACATGTGCCTTTTACTGAGGAGTGGCTTCCGTCTGGCCACTCCACCATAAAGACCTGATTGGTGGAATGCTGCAGAGATGGTTGTCCTTCTGGAAGGTTCTCCCATCTCCATGGAGGAACTCTAGAGCTCTATCAGAGTGACCATCGGTTTCTTGGTCATCTCCCTGACCAAGGCCCTTCTACCCCGATTGCTCAGTTTGGCCATATGGCCAGCTCTAGGAAGAGTCTTGTTGGTTCTGAACTTCTTCAATTTCAGAATGATGGAGAAACACCGTGTTCTTCGGGACCTTCAATACTGCAGAAATGTTATGGTACCCTTCCCCAGATCTGTGCCTCAACACAGTCCTGTCTCTGGGCAGTAAGGACAATTCCTTTGACCTCGTGGTTTGGTTTTTGCTTTGATATGCTCTGTCAACTGTGGGACCTTATGTAGACAGGATTGTGCCTTTCTAAATCATGTTGAATCAATTGAGTTTACCACAGGTGGACTAAAAATATCTAAAAACCTGTTTTTGCTTTGTCATTATGGGGTTTTGTGTTTTGATAAGCAAAAAAGTGTATTTAATACATTTTAGAATAAGGATAAATATGAATAAATAATAATAAATAATAATAATAATAACGTAACAAAATGTGGAAAAAGTCAAGGGGTGTGAATACTTTCTGAATGCAGTATATATCCAGGGAGTACCAGTACCAAGCTGATGTGAAGGGGTACGAGGTAATAGAGGTAGCTATGTACAGGGAGTACCAGTACCAAGCTGATGTGAAGGGGTACGAGGTAATAGAGGTAGCTATGTACAGGGAGTATCAGTGTCAAGCCGATGTGAAGGGGTACGAGGTAATAGAGGTAGCTATGTACAGGGAGTACCAGTACCAAGCTGATGTGAAGGGGTATGAGGTAATAGAGGTAGCTATGTACAGGGAGTATCAGTGTCAAGCCGATGTGAAGGGGTACGAGGTAATAGAGGTATCTATGTACAGGGAGTACCAGTACCAAGCTGATGTGAAGGGGTACGAGGTAATAGAGGTAGCTATGTACAGGGAGTATCAGTGTCAAGCCGATGTGAAGGGGTACGAGGTAATAGAGGTAGCTATGTACAGGGAGTACCAGTACCAAGCTGATGTGAAGGGGTACGAGGTAATAGAGGTAGCTATGTACAGGGAGTGCCAGTACCAAGCTGTTGTGAAGGGGTATGAGGTAATAGAGGTATCTATGTACAGGGAGTACCAGTACCAAGCTGATGTGAAGGGGTACGAGGTAATAGAGGTAGCTATGTACAGGGAGTATCAGTGTCAAGCCGATGTGAAGGGGTACGAGGTAATAGAGGTAGCTATGTACAGGGAGTGCCAGTACCAAGCCGTTGTGAAGGGGTATGAGGTAATAGAGGTATCTATGTACAGGGAGTACCAGTACCAAGCTGATGTGAAGGGGTACGAGGTAATAGAGGTAGCTATGTACAGGGAGTATCAGTGTCAAGCCGATGTGAAGGGGTACGAGGTAATAGAGGTAGCTATGTACAGGGAATGCCAGTACCAAGCCGTTGTGAAGGGGTATGAGGTAATAGAGGTATCTATGTACAGGGAGTACCAGTACCAAGCTGATGTGAAGGGGTACGAGGTAATAGAGGTAGCTATGTACAGTGAGTAACAGTATCAAGCCAATGTTTAATTGTTGTACCTTTATTTAACTAGGCAAGTCAGTTAACACTTTTTAGGGATTTTCACTTTGGATGAATTGCGTGCCCATTTTGAACTGCCTCCTACTCTGTCCCAGATGCTAATATATGCATATTATTATTACTATTGGATAGAAAACACTCTGAAGTTTCTAAAACTGTTTGAATTATGTCTGTGAGTGTAACAGAACTCATATGGCAGGCAAACTTCCAAACAGGAAGTGGAAATTCTGGGGCTTGTTGATTTTCAACTCATCACCTATTCACATCCCAGTAAGATATGGATCTGTTCGCACTTCCTACGCCTTCCACTAGATGTCAACAGTCAGTAGAACGTGGAATGAAGCCTCTAGTGTGAGGATGGCAGCTATTTGAGTCAGTGGTCTGGCAGAATGTCAGTTCCTGGTCAGGCGCATTTCTCATGATATCGCAATGCGTTCCATTACTCTGTAGACAAAAACGAATGCTCCGGTTGGATATATGGATATATATTATAATAACATCCTGAAGATTGATTCTCTACTTAGTTTGACCACTTAGTTTATTCGACCTGGAATATAACTTTTTGGAAGTTTTCGTCTGAGTTCACCTGGACCGGCGCCAGCTTTTGGAACTTTTGTGAACTTGCAAAAGTAGCTAATTGAACACTAGTAATGGACATTATCGAACAAAACAACGATTTATTTTGGAACTAGGATTCCTGGCACTGCATTCTGATGAAAGATCATCAAAGGTAAGGGAATATTTATGCTGTAATTTCGTATTTCTGTTGACTCCAACATGGCGGAGAAATGTTGTGTATTACTGAGCACCGTCTCAGATTATTGCATGGTATGCTTTTTTCGTAATTTAAAAAAAAAATCTGACACAGCGGTTGCATTAAGAACAAAGTGTCTTTAATTATGTAAAACATGTATCTTTCATCAAAGTTTATGAAGAGTATTTCTGTTATATGATGTGGCTCTCTGTAATTACTCCGGATATTTTGAAGGCATTTCTGAACATAGCGCCAATGGAAACCGAGATTTGTGGATATAAATATGCATATTATCGAACAAAACATAAATGTATAGTGTAACATGATGTCCTATGAGTGTCAACTGATGAAGATTATCAAAGGCTAGTGGTTAATTTTATCTCTATTTCTGGTTTTGTGACTCTATCTTTGGCTGGGAAAAATGGCTGTGTGTTTTGGGGGATTTGGTGGTGATCTAATATAAATACATGTTGTGTTTTTGATGTAAAACAGTTTAAAAATCGGACACGATGGGTAGATTAACAATAGGACCCTGGTCTAAAGTAGTGCACTACAGCCAATAGGACCCTGGTCTAAAGTAGTGCACTACAGCCAATAGGACCCTGGTCTAAAGTAGTGCACTACAGCCAATAGGACCCTGGTCTAAAGTAGTGCACTTACAGCCAATAGGACCCTGGTCTAAAGTAGTGCACTACAGCCAATAGGACCCTGGTCTAAAGTAGTGCACTACAGCCAATAGGACCCTGGTCTAAAGTAGTGCACTACAGCCAATAGGACCCTGGTCTAAAGTAGTGCACTACAGCCAATAGGACCCTGGTCTAAAGTAGTGCACTACAGCCAATAGGACCCTGGTCTAAAGTAGTGCACTACAGCCAATAGTGGGGGGGGCGGGGGGGCGGGGTCCTAGACAGGTTAAGAACAAATTCTCATTTACAATGACGGCCTACTGGGGAACAGTGGGTTAACTGCCTTGTTCAGGGACAGAAGGACAGATTTGACCTTGTCAGCTCAGGGATTCGATCTTGCAATCTTGCTATTACTAGTCCAACACTCTAACCATGTGTAGGGGTACGAGGTAATTGAGGTAGCTATCTACAGTGCCTTCTGAAAAGTGCATTTTCCCACATTTTATTGTTACTGACTGAATTTAAAAATATGTTTTGGAATTGACCTGCACACAATACCCCATAATGTCAAAGAGGAATTATGTTTATATAATTATGTTTATATATATATATATATATATATATATATATATACAGTGGGGGAAAAAAGTATTTAGTCAGCCACCAATTGTGCAAGTTCGCCTACTTAAAAAGATGAGAGAGGCCTGTAATTTTCATCATAGGTACACTTCACCACAATTTGCACATAAATTCATTAAAAATCCTACAATGTGATTTTCTGGATATTTTTTTCCTAATTTTGTCTGTCATAGGTGAAGTGTACCTATGATGAAAATTACAGGCCTCTCTCATCTTTTTAAGTGGGAGAACTTGCACAATTGGTGGCTGACTAAATACTTTTTTGCCCCACTGTATAAGTGGCATTGTTTAAAGTGGCTAGTGATACATTACATCAAGATGGCAAGATGCAGTAGCTGGTGTCAGTGTCAGTATGTGTGACTCTGTTGTAGAATCCAGTGTGTGTGAGTCTGTTGTAGAATCCAGTGTGTGTGAGTCTGTTGTAGAATCCAGTGTGTGTGAGTCTGTTGTAGAATCCAGTGTGTGTGAGTCTGTTGTAGAATCCAGTGTGTGTGAGTCTGTTGTAGAATCCAGTGTGTGTGAGTCTGTTGTAGAATCCAGTGTGTGTGAGTCTGTTGTAGAATCCAGTGTGTGTGAGTCTGTTGTAGAATCCAGTGTGTGTGAGTCTGTTGTAGAATCCAGTGTGTGTGAGTCTGTTGTAGAATCCAGTGTGTGTGAGTCTGTTGTAGAATCCAGTGTGTGTGAGTCTGTTGTAGAATCCAGTATGTGTGACTCTGTTGTAGAATCCAGTATGTGTGAGTCTGTTGTAGAATCCAGTGTGTGTGAGTCTGTTGTAGAATCCAGTGTGTGTGAGTCTGTTGTAGAATCCAGTGTGTGTGAGTCTGTTGTAGAATCCAGTGTGTGTGAGTCTGTTGTAGAATCCAGTGTGTAGTCATATAGTCAGTGCATAAAATTGAGTGCTAAAAACTTAAGCGTAAGTGTGTATGTGTGTGTGTGTGTGTGTTGGGGTGTAAGTGTGTGTCAGCATCTAGCACTACACCAGGTTAAACTGTTACCTGAATGTTGATCACCATCCTTCTTGCAGGGCATGATGGGTCTTTCGTTGTTGTATATTTGATCATTAATATCCATGGTCTCTATTTTATTTATTTTTTTGCCACTAAATCCATCGCAGTTTTCATAGATTTCCTCTGACATCTTTACACACGTGTGTTGAAATGCAGTAACTTCTACTGTTGTATCTTCTACTGTTGTATCTTCTACTGTTGTATCTTCTACTGTTGTATCTTCTACTGTTGTATCTTCTACTGTTGTATCTTCTACTGTTGTATCTTCTACTGTTGTATCTTCTACTGTTGTAACTTCTACTGTTGTAACTTCTACTGTTGTAACTTCTACTGTTGTAACTTCTACTGTTGTAACTTCTACTGTTGTATCTTCTACTGTTGTAACTTCTACTGTTGTAACTTCTACTGTTGTATCTTCTACTGTTGTATCTTCTACTGTTGTATCTTCTACTGTTGTAAAGTCTGCTGTTATCTCAGTTGTAGGTTTGTGTCTGTTCGCTGCACAGCTGGAGTCGCTGTGTGACTCAGTCTAATGTCAGAGACAGTTTTAACTGTCAACCTCATTAAAGGGGAAACCTTCTAACCAATAGTACGACACTATCCACCACCATGTGACTCCAGACTTATTTTCTGAGAACCATGTTTGTTTCTCACAGTATAGATTAGTTGGTATATTTAGTTTATATTATTTTAGTTTTTGTGCTTCATACTCTTAGTAGTTTAACACATTTCACCTTGCACACCATCGATGGCCATGAACAGTTATTTTCATCTCTGCTGTCTCAGTGAGAAGAGTTACTCAGAGATATGTATCAGAATGTACTAAATGTCTGCATCTGTCTCAGTGAAAAGAGTTACTCAGAGATATGTATCAGAATGTACAATGTGTCTGCATCTGTCTCAGTGAGAAGAGTTACTCAGAGATATGTATTAGAATGTACAATGTGTCTGCATCTGTCTCAGGGGGTTTTCAGTGGTGATGTCATTCACACCATTTGAAACTCAGTCGGTCCACTTCCTGTTACACTTTAAGCAGTGGTTTAATCTGAGACTCTGATGTGATGTTGAAAACAGCAGCAGGATGAACAGTAGCTCAATGCAAGACGGTGAACTCACAAAGAATAACTGTTGTCTCCTTTGTGACATGGACACCAGAGATAATAGTTATTCAGAGATGTCTCTGTCTTTCTCAGAGAGGGCCTGAGATCTACATTTACTGTCTCCTGTATGACATGAACACCAGAGATAATAGTTATTCAGAGATGTCTCTATCTTTTTTCAGAGAGAGCCTATGGTCTACAATTACTCTCACATCTTCTCCTTCCCTCTTCCTCATCCTCTATCTACATCAAAACAAGTGGAGAGACATGAACTGCATTGCACACTTTTCTACCAACTTTCTGTTTATCAGAGGACAGTATGGTGGCACTAAGTACAGAAGTGTGAAAGTGTGTGACAACAGCTCTGTGTGAGAGTCAGCTTGTCACATGCTTCTTACTGGAAAAAAGGCAAATGACTTACTGTAAATTACATGTTGATCATTTGCATAAGACCTGGCTCAGTTTAGAGCATTTCACTTCTCGGGGCGTGTCTGAGGAGTCCTGTGTGTAATTCCTCCCTTCACCAGTAATAAGGGGTGTGTCTGAGGAGTCCTGTGTGTAATTCTACGGTCACAAGACGCAGGCCTCCTCACAGTGGAGGAAGATACTCCAAACGTTTATCATTTTTATAATCCATCAGATATTTACTGAATTATAGCACATACAATATTTTACTGGAACAAACAAATAATTAATGGAGTTGAGATTTTGGTGTGAATTGAGGTTTTACATTTATTGGACAATTTCCCTCACAATTATTGTAAGAATGATAACACTCATTTATTCATTTTGTTATTGTATCAGATATATAGTATTTATATTCATAAAGAAAATAGGTGCTTCATTTGCATAAATACACCTGGTGAATTTGCATATATGAATACATTAACATAAAGGTTAGACTAAGTTGGTGTATTTGCCTTAAGGGAACATTTTGACATTCGCCGTATGGATAGTAAGAAAGTGAGAAATGTGAGAAAGTCCATATTGCAAATGTACGGTCCCTTACTAGACGTCCAAAAACGTTTGTAAAGTTCACGGACGGCGTCGGGCCGTGCGGCAGGGCCGGATCTATCGGGAAGTCATCAAACGTACTCTCTCGGACATTCGGTTTCCGTTTGATAAAATAATCAAATTTTGGTCATGTTTCCGCTGTCCCGGTAAATCCCACAAGAGGGCATAAGCAATCATATTGCAAATGTACAAAACATCCCGAATCACGACGTGGCCTTATCTCCAAAACGGAAAATATTTCGAAGCCGAAACTTGGTGAGCGTAGGTTTGGCATAATGGGCAGTTGGCCCCGAACAAGATGGCGTCTAGGCCTCAACGGTTTTTGAGTTATGGCCATTTTTCTGGGATTAAAGGTCCAAAATGAAAATAGAGCAATAATTTTTCCGCTTCACGTCAAAGTCAAGGAGCCTCCGGTGTCAATAAAAAAAGAACCAGCCATTTATCTATCGTCATTTAAGAGAAATCGTACAATGTCAAATTGGTGATGTTCAAAAATATATATTTTTTTAAACAGTTACAGATCCAGTTGCAGTTCATACGAATCTTTTTTTTATTTTATTTATTTTATATTTATATTATATTTTTTAAAGTGTGCTGCGGAGCTCTGCGAGATTTCTATGATTTTCTGAAATAACACACACTCACTAAACCCTTCGTAAATAACTCAGTTCTTAACGTAAACTCAGGATTCTGTAAAGGCATACCCCAATCAGGATATGGGTTTATTTATAGCTTCCTGTGCCAAACGGGAGTGCCTTAAATGGTGTCATAGTGGCTGTTTCCAAGGGTTAAAAAGGTCCGATCTTTTCAAAACTTCATATGTGAGATTAGGCAACCCCCATGAACTGTAAGTCAGTCATTTCTCCCAACAGATGTCAAAGAAAAGCTCTCTCTCACACACACCCACAGACACACACACATAGCAAGGATGGAGTGACAAAGTGTGGTGCTTAAAGACACACAGAACCTGCAATGGCATTTCCATATTCTCTAGGCCGTGTCGAGTTCAACGAGATGCCCTCGAGATGCGAGATGCGAGTAGCTCGCTCTGATGGACACTGACTTGCTAGTTGACTTTTGTACATTTGCAATATGTTTAAAAGGAGAGGGACCATCACCAAAATGTCATTCTGAAATCAACACAAAAACTGGCATCACCATAGTCTCCAGACTGTGCCGAGTTCAACAAGACTCCCCACTTGACCGTAGCTCGCTCTGAGTGCAGCGACCGTGAAAACAAGTAGGCCCAAAATGAAGCCTGGCCCTAAATGTCATTTGCTTTTGGGTGACAGTGAGAGAACCGTTAGGGTGAGAAGCACAATTCGACCTCAGGTACGATTCTGAGGTCCTTCCGATCCGTGCAAGCCTAACCTTGACCGTGTGGCATTAACCCTTAACAGTTAAAAGAAGGTGTTTACATCAAACAGTTTGCATTGACTTCTCTCCCCATAGGAATACATTGCCTGCACCCCTAAATTCAACCTGAAACCTATGTGGGTTATGAATGCCGTATGAACCTGTCTTCGATGACAGTCCATCAGGCCACTATGAGGTCTACCTGTGTTGATTCTAAGCTTCCTGTAGCAACCGGAAGTGATTAAATTCACCCTAAAAGTGTTTTGAAACACATAACCTGTCATTATGAAAATCACTCCATTCAACCCTGTGTAGATCAGTCAATTCTTAATTTAAAGACTTAAAACTCAGGATTCTGTAAGAGGCTACCTCAATCAAGACATGTGTTTACTTATAGCTTCCTGTGCCAACCGGAAGTGCCTTTAATTGGGTCACACTGTCTGTTTTGAAGGGTTAAAAAAGTCACATCTCTCCAAAACTTCATATGCATGACTAGGTAACCCTCCTGAACTGTAAATCAGTCATTTCTCCCAACAGATGTCAAAGAAAAGCTCTCACACACACACACAGAAAGGATGGAGTGACAAAGTGCGGTGCTTGAAGACACAGAGAGCAGGCAATGGCATTACCATAATCCCTAGGCCGTGCCGAGTTCAACGAGATATCCCGCTTGACCGTAGCTCGCTCGGTCTAAGCGCAGCGACCATTAGAAAAGTAGGTCAAATGAAGCCTGCCCCCCAAAATCATTTGCTTTTGCGTGACAGTGAGAGAACCGTTAGGGTGAGAAGCACAATTCGACCTCAGGTACGTTCATGAGGTCCTCCCGATCCGTGCAAGCCTAACCATGACCGTGTGGCATTTACCCTTAACAGTAAATCAGGGTTTTTTGATCTCACAAATTACAATGACTTCTCTCCCCATAGGAATACATTGCCTGCACCCCTAAATTCAACCTGAAGCCTATGTGGGTTATGAATGCCGTATGAACCTGACTTCGATGACAATCCATCAGGCCACTATGAGGTCTACCTGTGTGAAGGAATCTAGGACTTAAAACTCAGGATTCTGTAAAAGCATACCCCAATGAGGATATGTGTTTACTTATAGCTTCCTGTGCCAACCGGAAGTGGCATAATTGATCTCACAGGGGCTGTTTCGAAGGGTTAAAAAAGTCAGATCTTTCCAAAACTTCATATGTGTGATTAGGCAACCCCCATGAACTGTAAATCAGTAATTTCTCCCATAAAATTTCAAAGGAAAACTAAATCACACACACACACACACACACACAGCTTGGAAGGAGGGACACATTGGGGTGCTTAGAGACATACACTGCCTGCATTAGTTAACCTTGTTGGAACTTTTAAAGAACCATCAGACCTAGAGTTCCGAAACGTTAGAAACCTGTTCTAAACCTCAGATCGATAGTGCGTGGTGAGTTACGCTGCTCTAGAAGGTTCTCGGACCGAGAAACAGCCTCGTACATTTGCAATGACTTCAATTTATTTTTGCATCACGAAAATGACGACATTTAGAAATGTCCCAGAGTCGCAAGACCAGGTGCATTGCGACCGTCTCGGCCCATATAGATGGACCCCAACGTTTCTGTCTGATGGCTCATTCAAGGACCCCGGAGCAAGGCATGGAAACATTTTGATTTTCAGCACCAATTAGGGTCTTGCTCGGACACCAAATGACCTATCGAGCCGAAACTTGGGATTTGGGGTCGCCTCAGCTAGGCCTACACATAATGTCAGAACCCGCAGCTGGACCCGCAGCTGGAACGTAACTACGTGTTTTACGTTTTTATTATGGTTTGAATAGAAGGCGTTGTGAATTTTGGGCCATCTCTGTAGTATGTGATAGTTGGCTACTAAACGAGTTGGAAAAAGTGGGTTTGGTGTCAGTTTGTATCAGTTTGGTGTCAGAATGATATCTAATTGACTGATGGACGGTGACTTGCTGGTGACTCTTGTCCATTTGCAATATGTTTAAACAGTGAGGTACCATCACCAAAGTGACACTTCTAAAATCAACCCCAACGAGCGATGGAGAGGAACCAGAATCACTGCCCAGCCATCCGTTCATCAGGCCAGTCAATTTTGCATTTCTGCAGGATTTTTGACCATGACAAATTCGTGATGGTACATGCCCATTGAAACATATTGCAAATGCACGTGTACTTGCAATATGATTCAACAGTGAAAAAACATCACCAAATGGACATGATGAAGTCAACACAACGAGCGATGGAAAGGAGCAACTACCACTGCCCGGCCAAATGCAAGTGCATTTGCAATATGATTCTATAGTGAAAAAAACATCACCAAATGGACATGATGAAATCAACACAACGAGTGATGGAAAGGAGCATGTCAAATTTCTTATGGCATTTGGCCCCAAAAAAAGTGACTTTTGACTTCCTATGAAATCATATTGCAAATGGACAAATCATATTCCTTATGCACAAGTAAAAAAAAAGAAAAAATCATGATAATAACATTTTACAAAAGTATATTCATACAGTTCTTACACATGATTAATTGACATAAAATCGAAACAATTTTGAAAAACGGTCCAGAAAGCACTTTTTTACGAGGGTGATACGTTCACATTTTCGACTTTTGACTTCCTATGAAATCATATTGCAAATGGACAAAACATATGCCTTATGCACAAGTAAAAATAAAAAATGATGACAATAAAATAGGACTAAAGTATGTTGATACAGTTCTTATACGTGTGTAATTGACACAAAAATTTAAAGAATTTTTAAAAACGGTCCAGAAAGCACTTTTTTAAGTGTGTGTGAATTTTTTTTAATAATTTTGCTATTTTTGACTTTTGACTTCCTATGAAATCATATTGCAAATGGACAAAACATATGCCTTATGCACAAGTTTAAAAAAAAATGATGACAATAAAATATGACTAAAGTATGTTGATACAGTTCTTACACATGTGTAATTGACAAAAAAAATGAAAGAATATCGAAAAACGGTCCAGAAAGCACTTTTTTGGGGGGTGATAAGTTTTTGATTTTTTTTCTCACTTTTTCTAAATGTTGCTTTTGGATGTTGACTTGTGTTGCATTTTGCAATATGATATACCACAGTGGAGCGCGCTCGCCACCTGTTGGATTTTTAACCTGTTAAGGCTATGCACAATACTGCCCCCTTTGGAGGGATTGCGTGCCCATAGTAAACAGAAAACAAATCTGTCCAAAATTGCTAATATATGCATATAATAATTATTATTGAATAGAAAACACTCTAAAGCTTCTAAAACCGTTCGAATTATGTCTGTATGTAAAGCAGAACTCACAGGGCAGCCATTCTCCAAAACTATCTCTGTCATCAGGAAAGTTGAGCCAACTTTGACGTCATCGCCCTCACCCTTCCCAACCAGCTATGGATCTGGGATCAGTTTCTATGTCTTCGGCGAGATGTCTTCTTTCAAAAAAACCTTGGGGTCACGAGTTGCGCTTGGAGTGTCCTTTGTACCAGCAATCAGGACACGATGCCAGTTTGTCTGTTCGAGTTGAGAATTGTTTTGCACGTTTAGAACATCCTAAAGCTTGATTCTGCACTTAGTTTGACTTAGTTTGAAGTTTTGATGCGCAACCCCTCGAATTTTGGCTGCATTTCAGCCGGAATTTGTCGCGTTTGATAACACAAAGACACTGACTTGAAAACTAAACACTGTTTTTGGTAAGTATGACTCCTTCCACTATTTCTGATCGAAGACCATCAAAGGTAAGGGAATATTTATGTTGTAATTTTGTGTTTCTGTTGACTCCAACATAGCGGAGAAATATTGCTTACGTCTAAGCGCCGTCTCAGATTATTGAATAGTGAGCGATTTCTGTAACGTGAAAAACAAATGTGACAAAGCGATTGCATTTAAGAAGCAGTGTATCTTTCTAACTATATGTAGAACATGTATATTTAGTCAAAGTTTATGATGTGTATTGCTGTTATCTGGCGTTATCTGGTGGAGTTATCATAATTTCTCCGGACATTTTAGTAGCATTTTTTGAACATGGCGTCAATTTTAATCCTGCGTTTGTGATTGCATCTTTTGTTCGACAAAATGGCTATTTTAAATTAGCTGTGTCTTTGGTGGTGGTTTGACATAAATATGTGCTATGTTTTCGCCGTAAAACATTTTAGAAATCTGACTTGCTGGGTAGATGAACAAGGTGTTTATCTTTCATTTGAGCTATTGGACTTGTTAATGTGTGGAGGTTAAATATTTCTAAGAATATTTTTGCATTCTGTGCGCCACTGTTTTTTCTTTTGAGTTGAGCGTGGGGGGGGGATGCCAAGGGAACGTCAGCAAGTTTTAAAGTGTTACAACTGGCATTTGCCATCAACTTTACATGAAACAACGCCGAATTGAGTGGTATTGGACACCGTGTATATGGTTTGGCCAGTGCCAATGACTTCCCATTCATTTTTGTTTCCTTACATATATGAATACTCTAGTGACTCCCCATCCAGCATGCGGAAGCATAATCATCGCCTGACACTAATTAGCATAACGCAACGGACATAAATATTCCTAATAAAAATCCTATTCATGAAAATCACAAATGAAATATATTGAGACACAGTTTAGCCTTTTGTTAATCACCCTGTCATCTCAGATTTTCAAAATATGCTTTACAGCCAAAGCTAGACAAGCATTTGTGTAAGTTTATCGATAGCCTAGCATAGCATTTTGTCCAGCTAGCAGCAGGTAATTTGGTCACGGAAATCAGAAAAGCAATCAAATTAAATCGTTTACCTTTGATGAGCTTCAGATGTTTTCACTCACGAGACTCCCAGTCAGATAGCAAATGTTCCTTTTTTCCAAAAAGATTATTTTTGTAGGCGAAATAGCTCCGTTTGTTCTTCACATTTGGCTGAGAAATCGCCCGGAAATTGCAGTCACGAAAACGGCGAAAAATATTCCAAATTAGCTCCATAATATCGACAGAAACATGGAAAACGTTGTTTATAATCAATCCTCAAGTTGTTTTTAAATATCTATTCGATAATATATCCATCAGGACAATTTGTTTTTCAGTAGGACCGATTGGAATAATGGCTACCTCTGTATTTTACACGAGAATCTCTCTGGCAGCATCAGGTGACCTAATTTGGAATATTTTTTTACACATTTTCAGTCTTAAAGTGTCAGAGATTATATGATACAACAGAGAGAACAGTTCTTCTAGACTCCATGTTAGATCAACTATTATACAGTAGAGAACAGTCCTTCTAGACTCCATATTAGATCAACTATTATACAGTAGAGAACAGTCCTTCTAGACTCCATGTTAGATCAACTATTATACAGTAGAGAACAGTCCTTCCAGACTCCATGTTAGATCAACTATTATACAGTAGAGAACAGTCCTTCCAGACTCCATGTTAGATCAACTATTATACAGTAGCGAACAGTCCTTCTAGACTCCATGTTAGATCAACTAATTATACAGTAGAGAACAGTCCTTCTAGACTCCATGTTAGATCAACTATTATACAGTAGAGAACATTCCTTCTAGACTCCATGTTAGATCAACTATTATACAGTAGAGAACAGTCCTTATAGACTCCATGTTAGATTAACTATTATACAGTAGAGAACAGTCCTTCTAGACTCCATGTCAGATCAACTATTATATAATAGAGTGTGACATTTTCTCTGTTTATCCACTCGTATGTTTAGAATAATGCTGCTTTTCTAATATCCAACTTGGTTGGGTTCATGCGAGTAACTGATTGACTGTACATGGGAGGAATCAACACTCTCACTGTCACGTTCTGACCTTAGTTCCTTTGTTTTTGTCTTTGTTTTAGTATGGTCAGGGCGTGAGTTGGGGTGGGCAGTCTGTTGGTGTTTCTATGTTGGTTTTTGGTTCTCAATCAGAGGCAGCTGTCAATTGTTGTCCCTGATTGAGAATCATACTTAGGTAGCCTGGGGTTCAATTTTGGATTGTGGGTGTTTGTTTCCGTGTGAGTGTTTGGGTCACACGGTACTGTTTCGGTTTTGTAAATTCACGTCATCATTTATTGTTTTGATTCAGTGTTCAGGGCTTTCTTTAATTAAAATCATCATGAACACTTACCACGCTGCGCTTTGGTCCCCCGATCTTTCTCGCTACTCCTCCTCAGAAGAGGACGACGACATCCCTTACACTCACTGTACAAGCATTTTCCCAGTACACCCAGAACATTGCTCTGGGAACCAAGAGGAGTATCTCAGTTTCAAGGTAAGAAGCCTGGTGTGGTATCAGTCAGTCTCATGCAGGAACCAACCGTGCTGATATGACTTGTTTGTGTCGCAGTATAAAGGGTCTCGAATCAAATCAAACTTTATTTGTCACATAATACAACAAGTGTAGACTTTACTGTGAAATTATGACTTACAAGCCCTTAACCAACAGTGCAGTTCGGGAAGAGTTAAGAAAACTATTTAGCAAGTAGACTAAACTAAAAAGTAATAATAATAAACATTAACATCAGGATTGTATTGAGTCAGTGAACCTCTGTGACTGTGATAATAAAGATTGATTTCCTTTGAATTTGAGTCCTAAGTGGTGAATTTCCTCAACAACAGACAGAACAGTCCTTCTCTTATCAAGTCATTGTATTGTTATTGCATATAGTTTTATTATAATGTATTCTACATTTGTCTTGTTATATATTGTATGTTCTTGACAAGGTAAATTGAATAAGCAGAAAATAGTTTACGATTGATAGTACTTAGCATAATCTTATTTAGCAGTTCAGAGAGTACCGAGGATGAATCCTATTTCTCACAGATCCATCTGAATTTATAGTAACAGTAATAGTCCCACCATTCTCCTGTGTCTGATGACCAGGAGTAGAAATACACACAGTTCTCTGCTCCACCACCATCAGGCTCTCCACTGTTCCAATACCTGTAGGAGAAATAACCCATAGAATCAGGCTGTCCACTGTTCCAATACCTGTAGGAGAAACAACATAGAATCAGGCTGTCCACTGTTCCAATACCTGTAGAAGAAACAACACATAGAATCAGGCTCTCCACTGTTCCAATACCTGTAGGAGAAACAACACATAGAATCAGGCTGTCCACTGTTCCAAAACCTGTAGGAGAAACAACATATAGAATCAGACTGTCCACTGTTCCAATATCTGTAGAAGAAACAACACATAGAATCAGGCTGCCACGCCAAACCTCATACTCCAGACAGTGATGTCATTGTGACACAGAATTCATTAATGTCTTACTTTCTGGTCAGTGGTGTGTCGTCCACCCATTTCCAGGTCCCCTCAGAAACAGAGTCAGTCAGACCAATCCAGACATAATTCTTTACCCCGCATAACCAATTGACAAATGTCTGTAGTTGTGGAAGAGATTCAACATTGTTAAAACATAGTCATTACTGCTTTCTCTCTCCCTCTTTCCCTCTCCACAAATTTCAAGTCAATTTCAATTTAAGGGTTTTATTGGCATGGGAAACATATGCTAACATTGCCCGAGCGAGAGAGAGAGAGAGAGAGACAGACAGACAGACAGACAGACAGACAGACAGACAGACAGACAGACAGACAGACAGACAGACAGACAGACAGACAGACAGACAGACAGACAGACAGACAGAGTCACAGAGACACAGAGACACAGAGACACAGAGACACAGACACACAGAGACACAGAGACACAGAGAAATAGATCATCAACAAACGTGAAATAAAGGGCCCAGGTTTGACAGAATAATGTGCAGAAGATCTAGGTGCTGCTGATGGCCTTGCTTTGTTTGGGACAGGAGCTCCAGATCATCAGCAAACAGTAGACATTTGACTTCATATTCTAGTAGGATGAGGCCGGGTGCTGCAGACTGTTCTAGTGCCCTTGCCAATTAGTTGATATATATGTTGAAGAGGGTGGGGCTTAAGCTGCATCCCTGTCCCACCCATCTGAGGATGATGTTAATGAATTTAAGTAAATTAAATTAAAAACCAAATAAATAAGTAAAACCAAATTTGTGGTCTGTCTGTTTAATAATTTCATTGAGGATATTATTTTTTTCTGAAATCAACAAATCATGAGAAGACTTTGTTTTGATTAGTTTGTTTGTTATTTAAGGTGTGCAGGGTGAATACGTGGTCTGTCGTGCGGTAATTTGGTAAAAAAACTATTTGACAATTGCTCAATACATTGTTTTTTACTGAGGAAGTGGACTAGCCTGCTATTAATGACAATGCGGAGGATTTTCCCACGGTTGCTGTTGATGCATATCCCACGGTAGTTATTGGGGTCAAATTTGTCTCCACTTGTGTTAATTGGGTTGATCAGTCCTTTTTTTTCCAAATATTGGGGAAGATTCCAGAGCTGAGGATGATGTTTAATAATTTAATTGAGGATATTATCAACACCACAGGCCCTTTTGGGTTGGAGGGTTTGTATTTTGTCCTGTAGTTCATTCAATGTAATTGTTGAGTCCAGTGGGATCTGGAAGTCTTTAATAGTTGATTCTAAGATTTGTTTTTGATCATGTATGTGTTTTTGCTGTTTGTTCTTCGTTATATAGCCCAACAGATTGGAGAAGTGGTTTACTCAGACATCTACATTATGGATAGATATCTCCTTGTTTTCTTGTTTGTTCTTGTTTGTTTACTCTCTACTTGTCTCTCTCTTTCTCCCTCCCCATCTCTCTCACTTTCTTTCTCCCTCCCCATCTCTCTCACTTTCTTTCTCCCTCCCCATCTCTCACTTTCTTTCTCCCTCCCCATCTCTCTCATTTTCTTTCTCCCTCCCCATCTCTCTCTCTTTCTACTTGTCTCTCTCTTTCTCACTCACTCTGTCTGTCTGTCTGTCTGTCTCTCTCTTTCAGTTCTGCAGACTGTTCTAGTGCCAACTCAATGATATATGTTGAAGAGGGTGGGCTTAATCTCTCTCTCTCTTCCTTACACACACACACACACACACACACACACACCTGATCGTCTTCGCTCTTGATGACCACCAGGTGTGCTCCTCTATTTCTGCAGTCCTGTCTGCTCTCCTCCCAGGATTTGTACTCAGTAGAGACGTAGTAACAACTGCTACCAAGCTTCTTCCATCCTTGCGGACACACTATAAGTTGAACATTTCCTGCTTTAGTCACTTTAATACAGCGATTAATTAAGTATCAAGCAAACACTCAATGAAGACAGGACACTAACTAATGGACAGTTTGGAAGTCGTACATTTTTTCTCACAATGTTTATTTAATTAAAGTTGAATTTCCTGTTTATAAGTGGCATGTGAACAGATACAGAGACTGTCAAACAGAACAGTCATGAGACAATTTGACTCACCTTTCTCAACTAAAGATTGTTTCAGACGTTCTATCTCTTTCTGAAGCCGGTCTCTCTCTTTGATCAGGGTGTTGTCGCTAGTCTGTAACTGGTCTCCATCTTTAGTCAGGGTGTTGTAGTTTGTCTGTAGCTGGTCTCTCTCTTTGGTCAGAATGTTGAAACTGGTCTGTAGCTGGTCTCTCTCTTTGGTCAGGGTGTTGTAACTGGTCTGTAGCTGGTCCCTCTCTTCAGTCAGGGTGTTGGAACTGGTCAATTGGTTTCTCTCTGTTAAATAATATGACAAATGAACAAGGTAACAGTGGAAATGTTAATCAGACATGACCAGGGTTGGGGTCAGTTGCATTTCAATTCAAGAAGTAAACTGGAATTCTAATTGAATTTCAATTCTCTTCAATGGATTTCAATGAGGAAAATGTGGAATTGGAATTTGATGTACTTTCTGAATTGAATTGACTGGAATGTAAATGTTAATTAGACATGACCAGGGTCAGGGTCAGTTAAATGTTAATCAGACATGACCAGGGTTGGGATCAGTTAAATGTTAATTAGACATGACCAGGGTTTTGGGTCAGTTAAATGTTAATCAGACATGACCAGGGTTGGGATCAGTTAAATGTTAATCAGACATGACCAGGGTTGGGGTCAGTTAAATGTTAATCAGACATGACCAGGGTTGGGGTCAGTTAAATGTTATTCAGACATGACCAGGGTCGGGTTCAGTTAAATGTTAATCAGACATGACCAGGGTTGGTGTCAGTTAAATGTTAATCAGACATGACCAGGGTTGGGTTCAGTTAAATGTTAATCAGACATGACCAATGGGGTCAGGTTCAGTTAAATGTTAATCAGACATGACCAATGGGGTCAGTTAAATGTTAATCAGACATGACCAATGGGGTCAGTTAAATGTTAATCAGACATGAGCAGGGTTGGGGTCAGTTAAATGTTAATCAGACATGACCAGGGTTGGGATCAGTTAAATGTTAATCAGACATGACCAGGGTTGGGGTCAGTTAAATGTTAATCAGACATGACCAGGGTTGGGGTCAGTTAAATGTTAATCAGACATGACCAGGGTTGGGGTCAGTTAAATGTTAATCAGACATGACCAGGGTTGGGGTCAGTTAAATGTTAATCAGACATGACCAGGGTTGGTGTCAGTTGCATTTAAATCTCAGTCAATGCAGGAAATAATATGACCAATGAACAAGGTAACAGTGGATTTCAATTCAGGAAGTAAACTGGAATTCTAATTGAATTTCAATTATCTTCAATGCTTTTCAATGAGGAAAATGTGGAATTGGAATTTGGTGTCCGTTCTGAATTGAATTGACTGGAATGTAAATGTAATTGATCCCTGGTCATTACACCACTGATGATGAAGAATGTTTGAGTGAGAACATATCAAACTCACGGTAGAGAAACAGGCCTATGATCCCAGCCAGTAGGAGAACACACAGCAGCCCCAGACACACTGCAGCAGCTCCAGAGTATCTCTTCCACCACTGACAAGACACTGAAGAACAAATCATTATCAGAGTTGCATTTGTGTCTACTTTTGTGTCCATTTTCTGTTTAAATCACTGAGGGAAATACACAAGATTGACAAGGGACAGGACACCAGAACTGAGTTCCAGAACCTCACGTATTCTACTGCTTGACTTCCAGAACTTCTTCCAGAATATTGGCTTAAACATATTGCAGAGTTCAGGCACCCAAAATGAGTACTGAAACGTATTTTAATCCACATTTTATTTGTCACATGCTTCGTAAAAAATATGCTTGTCACACCGGAATCTGTTTCACCTGTATTTGTGCTTGTCTCCGCCCCCCTCCAGGTGTAGCCCGTTGACTCCATTATCCCCAGTGTATTTATACCTGCGTTCTTTGTTTGTCTTATGCCAGTTTGTTTTATTCGTCAAGCCTGTCTGTTTCTAGTTACTCTTTTCTAGTTTTCCCGGTTTTAACCATTCCACCTGCCCTGACCCTGAGCCTACCGTCCGTTTCTGTAGCTTGTCACACCACCCTGGATTATTGACTTCTGCCTGCCCTGACCCTGAGACTGCCTGTCCCCTGTTCTAATAATAAACTTTTGTATCTTCGACATTGTCTGCATCTGGGTCTTCCCTGAAAAATAATAATACAATCTGGCCATGACTCAGACCAGCTCCACAATGCTGTCTCCCTGCAAGGATGGAGGGACCCCATACCCTGGCAGAACGCCATGACCAGACGTTTGATACGTTGCTGATCACGGATTCCCCATTACTCCTGTAATGTGGCAGACTACGCAGTGGATTTTCTCACGTTGGCGGTTGAGATTGCCAAGAACCCGGAAAGCATTGTTCGACATGTTCCCAGAAAATCGAAGGAAGTAAAGGACGAGCTTGTAGCCCGGGAACTACCGACGGATCTCGACTCGCTCATCCCCTTGACCATTCGGATCAGGGCGACTACGGGAACTTAGGAAGGAAAAGAGGTTTGATTTCACTCGTCCGCCCGAGACTTCTACCTTGCCTCTGAGACCTCCCAGAAGTCCCCGAAGGCTCCACTGCCGAGAGAACCCAAAGCTAACCGAGTTCCCCCGAGTGTCTCCGAAGTCTGCCAATTCATCTCTTCCTGTGCCAATGCAACTAGGCAGCGCTAGGCTGTCCTCAGCCGAACAGCTATGCAGGTTTTACACGAAGAGTTGCCTGTATTGTGGGACTACTGGTCATTTCGTGTCCTCCTGTCCACTAAAATATCAGGCCACCGATAGGAGCGAGTACTCTAGTGGGCCATACAGAGAACTTTTCTCCTCACCTTACTCACATTCCTTTTCATGCCATCTTGCTGTCGGGGAAATAGTCGAAATCTCTCCAGGTGCTCATCAACTCAGGGGTCGATGAGAGCTTTATGGATGTTAACCTGGTGTCCGAGCTAGGCATCCCCACTCAGCACTCTCCATTTCCATGAACGTTAAGAGCACTGGACAGGGGCTCTATAGGCTGGGTCACCCACAATACCAGCCCCATCATCCTACGTGTGTCAGGGAACCCCAGCAAGATGATGCAATTCCTGCTTATTAAATATTTTCAGGTTCCTGTGGTATTGGGATTCTCTTGGCTCCAGTGACACAATCCCCTTATTGACTGGTCTGCTGGTGCCAGTACTCAATGACTTTAGTCAGCGCAGCCTGCCCCGAGACATCTTCCTGGGTGATTGGAAGATTCCCTGGTCCTCCGCCATTCCTGTGGAGGACCAGGACCTCCTGGAGGTGTTCAGTAGAGCCCGGGCCCCTTCACTTCCATCGCCTCAACCCTATGACTGCGAGTTGGACCTTCTCTCAGGCACAACTCCGCCCCTGGGACAACTGTACTCTCTGTCAGGTCTGGCTATCAAGGCTATGAGGACTCCCTAGTTGCAGTGTTCATCCGTCCTCCTGCCTCCCCTGCCAGAGAATGCAATGCACCGTTGCAAGGAATTGTCCTTCTTCTCCACAAAGAAGAACCCTGCGCCCATGCAATGACCAGAGTGCAACTTTAGCATTTCCTGGAATTCGCCAACGTCTATTGCTGCTTTATCCGGGGTTACAGCACCCTGGCTTCCACCCTGTCTGTACGCACCTCTCCCAAGGTTCTGTTCGCATGGTCCCCAGCTGCTGACTGGGACGTTCCCGAGATCTCAAGCACCGTTTCACCTCACCACCCATCTTGGTTCATCCTGACCCGTCCCGCCAGTTCTTTGTGGAGGACGCTGCTTCGGATGTCGGGTGGGGGCTGTCATGTACCAGCGTTCTGCCCTGGACCTCAAGTTGTGCTGCCTTCTCCCATTGCCTCAACGCAACGGAGAGGAACTACAATGTGGGGAATCATGAGCTTCTCGCAGTGAAGATGGCATTGGAGGAGTGGAGACACTGGCTGAGCAGAACATCCGTTCATTGTGTGGACAAACCACAAGAGCCTGGAATACCTCTGCACTGCCAAGCGTCTCAATTCCAGGCAAGCCCTGATTTTCATTCGGTTCAACAACTCCTTCTCATACCGACAGGATCCAGGATGTTAAGTCGTAAGCCGGATGCGCTGTCACACTGCTATAGCCCTGCGGCTACACCAAGGTTTTCCAAAGCCACCCACTTCATTCCTCTCCCCAAGCTACCCTCTGCCAAAGAGATGGCACAGCTCATGGTGCAGCACATCTTCCAGATCCATGGAATCCCAGTGGACATGGTCTACAACCGGGGTCCTCAGTTCTCGCCCCGGTTCTGGAAGGCATTCTGCACACTAATTGGGTTGTCGGCCAGCCTGTCCTCCGATGCCACCCCCAGTCCAACGGCCAGTTGGAGCAAGCCAACCAAGACCTGGAGACGACTCTTTGCTGCCTGGTCTCAGCCAACCCCACCACCTGGAGTCAGCAGCTAGTCTGGGTCGAATATGTCCGCTGCACCCTTCCTTGCTCTGCCACGTGTCTCTCACCCTTTGAGTGTTCCCTGGGTTATCAGCCCCCGCTCTTTACGGAGCAAGAGGAAAAGGTTGGCGTACCCTCGGCCCAAATGTTTGTTCGCCGCTGTCGTGGCACCTGGAAGAGAGTCCGGTCGGCTCGTCTCAATACCACCTCCAGGTATCGACAACAAACGGGTCGCCACCGATGCAAATGAATTACATACAATGTGATTTTCTGGATTTTTGTTTTAGATTCCATCTCTCACAGTTGAAGTGTACCTATGATAACAATTACAGACCTCTACATGCTTTGTAAGTAGGAAAACCTGCAAAATCAGCATCAGTATCAAATACTTGTTCTCCCCACTGTATGTGAGAATGTTGTCCATTGACTACAGATCAGCGTAGTACCCACCATAATGCCAACGAAGCTCATGACTAAGCTAAGGACTTTTGGACTAAACACCTCCCTCTGCAACTGGATCTTGGACTTCCTGACGGGCCCCACCCCCAGGTGGTAAGAGTAGGCAACAAAACGTCTGCCACGCTGATCCTCAGCACTGGGGCCCCTCAGGGGTGTGTACTTAGTCCCCTCCTGTATTCCCTGTTCACACACGACTGCATGGCCAAACATGACTCCAATGCCATCATTACGTTTGCTGACGACACAACATTGGTAGGCCTGATCACCGAAAACCATGAGATGGCCTATAGGGAGGAGGTCAGAGAACTGCCGGTGTGGTGGCAGGACAACAACCTCTCCCTCAATGTGAGCAAAACAAAGGAGCTGATCGTGGACTACAGGAAAAGGCGAGCCGAACAGGCCCACATTAACATCGATGAGGCTGTAGTGGAGCGGGTCGAGAGTTTCAAGTTCCTTGCTGTCCAGATCATGATGACTCCTTGCTGTCCCCAGTCCACCTGACCGTGCTGCTGCTCCAGTTTCAACTGTTCTGCCTTATTATTATACGACCATGCTGGTCATTTATGAACATTTGAACATCTTGGCCATGTTCTGTTATAATCTCCACCCGGCACAGCCAGAAGAGGACTGGCCACCCCACATAGCCTGGTTCCTCTCTAGGTTTCTTCCTAGGTTTTGGCCTTTCTAGGGAGTTTTTCCTAGCCACCGTGCTTCTACACCTGCATTGCTTGCTGTTTGGGGTTTTAGGCTGGGTTTCTGTACAGCACTTTGAGATATCAGCTGATGTACGAAGGGCTATATAAATAAATTTGATTTGATTTGAGATCACCAACGAACTATCATGGTGACCTACTTCCGGCGCCGACAGAGATGGCCGCCTCGCTTCACGTTCCTAGGAAACTATGCAGTATTTAGTTTTTTTACGTGTTATTTCTTACATTGGTACCCCAGGTCATCTTAGGTTTCATTAAATACAGTCGAGAAGAACTACTGAATATAAGAGCAGCGTCAGCTCAAAATCAGTATGCCCAGGAATGACTTTCGCGAAGCAGATCCTGTGTTCTGCCTTCCAACCAGGACAACATGGATCCCAGCCTGCGACCCAAAACAACGACGTCGTAAAAGAGGCAAACGAAGTGGTCTTCTGGTCAGGCTCCGGAGACGGGCACATCGTGCACCGCTCCCGAGCATACTACTCGCCAATGTCCAGTCTCTTGACAACAAGGTTGATGAAATCCGAGCAAGGGTAGCATTCCAGAGAGACATAAGAGACTAACTTTCTTTGCTTCACGGAAACATGGCTCACTCGAGAGATGCTAACAGAGTCGGTACAGCCAGCTGGTTTCTTCCACGCATCACGCCGACAGAAACAAGCATCTTTCTGGTAAGAAGAGGGGCGGGGGTATGACTTATAATTAACGAGACGTGGTGTGATCACAACAACATACAGGAACTCAAGTCCTTCTGTTCACCTGACTTAGAATTCCTCACAATCAAATGTCGACCGGATTATCTACCGAGGGAATTCTCTTCGATTATAATCACAGCCGTATATATTCCCCCCCAAGCAGACACATCGATGGCCCTGAACAAACTTTATTTGACTCTTTGCAAACTGGAAACCACATATGCTGAGGCTGCATTCATTGTAGCTGGGGATTTTAACAAGGCTAATCTGAAAACAAGACTCCCTAAATTGTATCAGCATATCGAGTGCGCAACCAGGGCTGGTAAGACCTTGGATCATTGCTATTCTAACTTCTGCGACGCATATAAGGCCCTCCCCCGCCCTCCTTTCGGAAAAGCTGACCATGACTCCATTTTGTTGCTTCCAGCCTACAGCCAGAAACTTAAACAAGAAGCTCCCGCGCTCAGGTCTGTTCAACGCTGGTCCGACCGATCTGATTCCACGCTTCAAGAGAAAATATATAACTTTCTGGAGTCTCTGACAATGCACATAACATTGTCAGAGACTCCAGAAAGTTATATATTTTCTCTGCAACCACACGGGTACAGGAAGCAGGAAGCTTAAGACCAAAAGGCTCCTCAACAGCTTCTACCCCGTAAAGCTGCTGAACAATTCATAAATTTGCCAATTTACATTGACCCCCCCCCGCGCACTTCCCCCTCCCTTTTGTGCACTGCCGCTAGTCGCTGTTTGTTAGTTACCTAGTCACTTCGCCCCCACCTACATGTACATATTACCTCAACTAACCTGTACCCCTGAACATTGACTCTGTACCAGTACACCTCTGTACCGTAACACCCTGTATATAACCTCCACATTGATTCTGTACCGGTACCCCCTGTATATAACCTTCACATTGACTCTGTACCGGTACCCCCTGTATATAACCTCCACATTGACTCTGTACCGTAATACCCTGTATATAGCCTCCACATTGACTCTGTACCGTAATACCCTGTATATAACCTCCACATTGACTCTGTACCGTAATACCCTGTATATAACCTGCACATTGACTCGGTACCGTAATACCCTGTATATAGCCTCCACATTGACTCTGTACCTGTACCCCCTGTACATAGCCTCCACATTGACTCTGTACCGGTACCCCCTGTATATAGCCTCCACATTGACTCTGTACCGGTACCCCCTGTATATAGCATCCACATTGACTCTGTACCGTAATACCCTGTATATAGCCTCCACATTGACTCTGTACCGGTACCCCCTGTATATAGCCTCCACATTGACTCAGTACCGGTACCCCCTGTATATAGCCTCCACATTGACTCTGTACCGGTACCCCCTGTATATAGCCTCCAAATTGACTCTGTACCGGTACCCCCTGTATATAGCCTCCACATTGACTCTGTACCGTAATACCCTGTATATAGCCTCCACATTGACTCTGTACCGGTACCCCCTGTATATAACCTCCACATTGACTCTGTACTGGTACCCCCTATATATGGCCCCCACATTGACTCTGTACCGTAATACACGGTATATAGCCCCCACATTGACTCTGTACCGTAATACCCTGTATATAACCTCCACATTGACTCTGTACTGGTACCCCCTGTATATAGCCTCCACATTGACTCTGTACCGGTACCCCCTGTATATAACCTTCACATTGACTCTGTACCGGTACCCCCTGTATATAACCTCCACATTGACTCTGTACTGTAATACCCTGTATATAGCCTCCACATTGACTCTGTACCGTAATACCCTGTATATAACCTCCACATTGACTCTGTACTGTAATACCCTGTATATAGCCTCCACATTGACTCTGTACTGTAATACCCTGTATATAGCCTCCACATTGACTCTGTACCGGTACACCCTGTACATAGCCTCCACATTGACTCGGTACCGTAATACCCTGTATATAGCCTCCACATTGACTCTGTACCGGTACCCCCTGTACATAGCCTCCACATTGACTCCACATTGACTCTGTACCGTAATACCCTGTATATAGCCTCCACATTGACTCTGTACCGTAATACCCTGTATATAGCCTCCACATTGACTCAGTACCGGTACCCCCTGTATATAGCCTCCACATTGACTCTGTACCGGTACCCCCTGTACATCGCCTCCACATTGACTCTGTACCATAATACCCTGTATATAGCCTCCACATTGACTCTGTACCGTAATACCCTGTATATAGCCTCCACATTGACTATGTACCGTAATACCCTGTATATAGCCTCCACATTGACTCAGTACCGGTACCCCCTGTATATAACCTCCACATTGACTCTGTACTGGTACCCCCTATATATGGCCCCCACATTGACTCTGTACCGTAATACCCTGTATATAGCCTCCACATTGACTCTGTACCGTAATACCCTGTATATAGTCTCCACATTGACTCTGTACCGGTACCCCCTGTATATAGCCTCCACATTGACTCTGTACCGTAATACCCTGTATATAGCCTCCACATTGACTCTGTGCCGGTACCCCCTGTATATAGCCTCCACATTGACTCATAACGGTACCCCCTGTATATAACCTCCACATTGACTCTGTACTGGTACCCCCTATATATGGCCCCCACATTGACTCTGTACCGTAATACACTGTATATAGCCCCCACATTGACTCTGTACCGTAATAACCTGTATATAACCTCCACATTGACTCTGTACTGGTACCCCCTGTATATAGCCTCCACATTGACTCTGTACCGGTACCCCCTGTATATAACCTTCACATTGACTCTGTACCGGTACCCCCTGTATATAACCTCCACATTGACTCTGTACCGTAATACCCTGTATATAGCCTCCACATTGACTCTGTACCGTAATACCCTGTATATAACCTCCACATTGACTCTGTACCGTAATACCCTGTATATAACCTCCACATTGACTCTGTACCGTAATACCCTGTATATAACCTCCACATTGACTCTGTACCGTAATACCCTGTATATAACCTCCACATTGACTCGGTACCGTAATACCCTGTATATAGCCTCCACATTGACTCTGTACCGGTACACCCTGTACATAGCCTCCACATTTACTCGGTACCGTAATACCCTGTATATAGCCTCCACATTGACTCTGTACCGGTACCCCCTGTACATCGCCTCCACATTGACTCTGTACCGTAATACCCTGTATATAGCCTCCACATTGACTCTGTACCGTAATACCCTGTATATAGCCTCCACATTGACTATGTACCGTAATACCCTGTATATAGCCTCCACATTGACTCAGTACCGGTACCCCCTGTATATAACCTCCACATTGACTCTGTACTGGTACCCCCTATATATGGCCCCCACATTGACTCTGTACCGTAATACCCTGTATATAGCCTCCACATTGACTCTGTACCGTAATACCCTGTATATAGCCTCCACATTGACTCTGTACCGTAATACTCTGTATATAGCCTCCACATTGACTCTGTACCGTAATACCCTGTATATAGCCTCCACATTGACTCAGTACCGGTACCCCCTGTATATAGCCTCCACATTGACTCTGTACCGGTACCCCCTGTACATCGCCTCCACATTGACTCTGTACCATAATACCCTGTATATAGCCTCCACATTGACTCTGTACCGTAATACCCTGTATATAGCCTCCACATTGACTATGTACCGTAATACCCTGTATATAGCCTCCACATTGACTCAGTACCGGTACCCCCTGTATATAACCTCCACATTGACTCTGTACTGGTACCCCCTATATATGGCCCCCACATTGACTCTGTACCGTAATACCCTGTATATAGCCTCCACATTGACTCTGTACCGTAATACCCTGTATATAGTCTCCACATTGACTCTGTACCGGTACCCCCTGTATATAGCCTCCACATTGACTCTGTACCGTAATACCCTGTATATAGCCTCCACATTGACTCTGTGCCGGTACCCCCTGTATATAGCCTCCACATTGACTCATAACGGTACCCCCTGTATATAACCTCCACATTGACTCTGTACTGGTACCCCCTATATATGGCCCCCACATTGACTCTGTACCGTAATACACTGTATATAGCCCCCACATTGACTCTGTACCGTAATAACCTGTATATAACCTCCACATTGACTCTGTACTGGTACCCCCTGTATATAGCCTCCACATTGACTCTGTACCGGTACCCCCCTGTATATAACCTTCACATTGACTCTGTACCGGTACCCCCTGTATATAACCTCCACATTGACTCTGTACCGTAATACCCTGTATATAGCCTCCACATTGACTCTGTACCGTAATACCCTGTATATAACCTCCACATTGACTCTGTACCGTAATACCCTGTATATAACCTCCACATTGACTCTGTACCGTAATACCCTGTATATAACCTCCACATTGACTCTGTACCGTAATACCCTGTATATAACCTCCACATTGACTCGGTACCGTAATACCCTGTATATAGCCTCCACATTGACTCTGTACCGGTACACCCTGTACATAGCCTCCGCATTTACTCGGTACCGTAATACCCTGTATATAGCCTCCACATTGACTCTGTACCGGTACCCCCTGTACATCGCCTCCACATTGACTCTGTACCGTAATACCCTGTATATAGCCTCCACATTGACTCTGTACCGTAATACCCTGTATATAGCCTCCACATTGACTATGTACCGTAATACCCTGTATATAGCCTCCACATTGACTCAGTACCGGTACCCCCTGTATATAACCTCCACATTGTACTGGTACCCCCTATATATGGCCCCCACATTGACTCTGTACCGTAATACCCTGTATATAGCCTCCACATTGACTCTGTACCGTAATACCCTGTATATAGCCTCCACATTGACTCTGTACCGTAATACCTTGTATATAACCTCCACATTGACTCGGTACCGTAATACCCTGTATATAGCCTCCACATTGACTCTGTACCGGTACACCCTGTACATAGCCTCCACATTTACTCGGTACCGTAATACCCTGTATATAGCCTCCACATTGACTCTGTACCGTAATACCCTGTATATAACCTCCACATTGACTCGGTACCGTAATACCCTGTATATAGCCTCCACATTGACTCTGTACCGGTACACCCTGTACATAGCCTCCACATTTACTCGGTACCGTAATACCCTGTATATAGCCTCCACATTGACTCTGTACCGGTACCCCCTGTACATCGCCTCCACATTGACTCTGTACCGTAATACCCTGTATATAGCCTCCACATTGACTCTGTACCGTAATACCCTGTATATAGCCTCCACATTGACTATGTACCGTAATACCCTGTATATAGCCTCCACATTGACTCAGTACCGGTACCCCCTGTATATAACCTCCACATTGACTCTGTACTGGTACCCCCTATATATGGCCCCCACATTGACTCTGTACCGTAATACCCTGTATATAGCCTCCACATTGACTCTGTACCGTAATACCCTGTATATAGCCTCCACATTGACTCTGTACCGTAATACCTTGTATATAACCTCCACATTGACTCGGTACCGTAATACCCTGTATATAGCCTCCACATTGACTCTGTACCGGTACACCCTGTACATAGCCTCCACATTTACTCGGTACCGTAATACCCTGTATATAGCCTCCACATTGACTCTGTACCGGTACCCCCTGTACATAGCCTCCACATTGACTCCACAT
>NW_022265014.1:635031-647531 GCF_002021735.2 Oncorhynchus kisutch | reverse complement strand
CTCTTCATACTGCTGCAACGTGATAGCTGCAGGACCTAAACAGCAGAGAAGTCTAATGTTTTCTCTGCTGTCTCAGTGAAGAGAGTTATTCAGAGATATGTGTTAGACTGTATGTCTGCATCTGTCTCAGAGGGGTTTCAGTGGTCATGTCATTCACACCATTTGAAACTCAGTCGGTCCACTTCCTGTTACACTTTAAGCAGTGGTTTAATCTGAGACTCTGATATGATGTTTAAAACAGCAGCAGGATGAACAGTAGATAGCTCAATGCAAGATGGTGAAATCACAAAGAATAACTGTTGTCTCCTATGTGACATGGACACCAGAGATAATAGTTATTCAGAGATGTCTCTGTCTTTCTCAGAGAGGGCCTGAGATCTAAATTTACTGTCTCCTGTATGACATGAACACCAGAGATAATAGTTATTCAGAGATGTCTCTGTCTTTCTCAGAGAGGGCCTACGGTCTAAATGTAATGTCACTTCCAATTTCCTCTTCTGGGGAAGGAGGGAGGGGAGTCTAAATGTCTAAGATTCTCTCTCTCTCTCTGTCTCTCTCTCTCTGTCTCTCTCTCTCTCTGTCTCTCTCTCTCTCTCTCTGTCTCTCTCTCTCTGTCTCTCTCTCTCTCCGTCTCTCTCTCCGTCTCTCCATCTCTCTCTCTCTCTCTCCATCTCTCTACCTCTCTCTCTCTCTCTCCATCTCTCTCTCTGTCTCTCTCTGTCTCTCTCTCTCTGTCTCTCTCTCTCTCTCTCTCTCTCTCTGTCTCTCTCCGTCTCTCTCTCCGTCTCTCCATCTCTCTCTCTCTCCATCTCTCTCCCTCTCTCTCCCTCTCTCTCTCTCTCTCTCTCTCTCTCTCTCTCTCTCTCTCTCTCTCTCTCTCTCTCTCTCTCTGTCTCTCTCTCTCTCTCTGTCTCTCTCTCTCTCTCCGTCTCTCTCTCTCTCTCCATCTCTCTCTCCGTCTCTCTCTCCATCTCTCTCTCTCTCTCTGTCTCTCTCTCTCTGTCTCTCTCTCTCTCTCTCCGTTTCTCTCTCCGTCTCTCCATCTCTCTCCCTCTCTCTCTCTCTCTCTCTCTCTCCGTCTCTCTCTCTCTCTCTCTCCATCTCTCTCTCTCCGTCTCTCTCTCCGTCTCTCTCTCTCCATCTCTCTCTCTCTCTCTACGTCTCTCCATCTCTCTCTCTCTCTCTCTCTCTCTCTCTCTCTCTCTCTCTGTCTCTCTCGGTATCGCTCTCTCTCTCTCTCCCTTTCTCCCTCTCTCTCTCTCTCTCGAACAGAGAAAAGCATCAAGTTAATGAGGTGATGATTCCATATGTTTTTGTGGCTCGGACTCGACACCAAGTCTACTGTGTGCAATTGTGTATGATAGAAACCCAACACTATTGCTATTATTTATTACATTATTACATTAGCCTCGTGGGCTCTACCTTAGCACTACCTATGTAACATACTGTATCTACCTTATAACATGCTGTATCTACTATGTAACATACTGCATCTACCTTATAACATACTGCATCTACCTTATAACATACTGTATCTACCATGTAACATACTGTATCTACCATGTAACATACTGTATATACCATGTAACATACTGTATCTACCATGTAACATACTGTATCTACCATGTAACATACTGTATCTACCTTATAACATGCTGTAACATGCTGTATCTACCATGTAACATACTGTATCTACCATGTAACATACTGTATCTACTATGTAACATACTGTATTGCAACATACTGTATCTACCATGTAACACACTGTATTGTAACATACTGTATCTACCATGTAATATACAGTATCTTAACATACTGTATCTATCATGTAACATACTGTATCTACCATGTAACATACTGTATTGTAACATACTGTATCTACTATGTAACATACTGTATCTACCATGTAACATACTGTATCTACAATGTAACATACTGTATCTACCATGTAACATACTGTATTGTAACATACTGTATCTACTATGTAACATACTGTATCTACCATGTAACATACTGTATCTACAATGTAACATACTGTATTGTAACATACTGTATCTACCATGTAACATACTGTATCTACCATGTAGCATACTGTATTGTAACATACTGTATCTACCATGTAACATACTGTATTGTAACATACTGTATCTACCATGTAACATACTGTATCTACCATGTAGCATGGTGCATTGTAACATACTGTATCTACCAAGTTACATACTGTATCTACCATGTAACATACTGTATCTATCATGTAACATACTGTATCTACAATGTAACATACTGCATTGTAACATACTGTATCTACCATGTAACACACTGTATTGTAACATACTGTATCTACCATGTAACATACTGTATCTACAATGTTACATACTGTATCTATCATGTAACATACTGTATCTATCATGTAACACACGGTATCTACAATGTAACATACTGTATTGTAACATACTGCATCTACCATGTAACATACTGTATTGTAACATACTGTATCTACCATGTAACATATTGTATTGTAACATACTGTATCTACCATGTAACATACTGTATCTACCATGTAACATACTGTATCTACCATGTAACATACTGTATTGTAACATACTGTATCTACCATGTAACATACTGTATTGTGACATACTGTATCTACCATGTAACATATTGTATTGTAACATACTGTATCTACCATGTAACATACTGTATCTACCATGTAACATACTGTATCTACCATGTAACATACTGTATTGTAACATACTGTATCTACCATGTAACATACTGTATCTACCATGTAACATACTGTATCTACCATGTAACATACTGTATTGTAACATACTGTATCTACTATGTAGCATAGTGTATTGTTATGGTAACATACTGTATCTACCATGTAACATATTCAATCGTGTCAATTTGATTTATACCAGGAACACTTACACCCTCCTCCTCTCCTCCTCCTCTCTCTATACTCTCTGCCAGCTCAGTACCTCTCTCTCTCCCTCCTCCTCTCCCTCTCTCTATACTCTCTGCCAGCTCAGTACCTCTCTCTCTCCCTCTCCCTAGGCTCTTCTCTGTTACACACACACACACACACACACACACAGAGAGATGCACACACACACACACACACAGCCACACACACAGACACACACAGACACACACACACAGAGAAGTGGGAACGGTCAGTGAGGACAGGGTGGCGTTGTGTGGGAGAGACCCCCAGCTGCATCTGAGTTATATTCTGATTGAATTTCTCCCTCTATGATTTTATCCAACTAACACACAGAGAGGGGAGAGAGTTGAGCTCTGGGGTCATTTTGACACCGCGGGACTCGACATCTCCTGTCTGGTCATTAGGTATGATTACATCACTAACACACAGAGAGGGAGAGAGAGTTAAGCTCTGGGGTCATTTTGACACAGCTAGACTCGACATCTCCTGTCTGGTCATTAGGTATGATTACATCACTAACACACAGAGAGGGAGAGAGAGTTGAGCTCCGGGGTCATTTTGACACCGCGGGACTCGACATCTCCTGTCTGGTCATTAGGTATGATTACATCTCAGACAAACACACCAACACACATACACACCAACACACACACACCAACACACACACACACACACCCCAACACCAACACACACGAACACACAAACCAACACACACACACACACACACACAAACCAACACACACACACCAACACACACACACAAACAAACACACACACAAACCAACACACACACACAACAAACACACATACAAACCAACACAAACAAACACACACACAAACCCACACACACACCTTCACACCATCCTCTCCTTGGTATTATACATGCCTACTGGAGGTGAAAGGAATACCTGAACACTGTTTACAGTTTATGTTTCTGTATTATCTGGTTTCTATCCTGTATATAATCTGGTTTCTATCCTGTATATAATCTGGTTCTATCCTATAAATAATCTGGTTTCTATCCTGTATATAATCTGGTTTCTATCCTGTATATAATCTGGTTTCTATCCTGTATATAATCTGGTTTTCTATCCTGTATATAATCTGGTTTCTATCCTGTATATAATCTGGTTCTATCCTGTATATAATCTGGTTTCTATCCTGTATATAATCTGGTTTCCATCCTGTATATAATCTGGTTTCTATCCTATAAATAATCTGGTTTCTATCCTGTATATAAATCTGGTTCCTATCCTGTATATAATCTGGTTTCTATTCCTGTATATAATTCTGGTTTCTATCCTGTATATAATCTGGTTTCTATCCTGTATATAATCTGGTTTCTATCCTGTATATAATCTGGTTTCTATCCTGTATATAATCTGGTTCTATCCTGTATATAATCTGGTTTCTATCCTGTATATAATCTGTGGTTTCTATCCTGTATAATAATCTGGTTTCTATCCTATATAATCTGGTTTTCTATTCCTGTATATAATCTGGTTTCTATCCTGTATATAATCTGGTTTCTATCCTGATAATCTGTTCTACCTGTATATAATCTGGTTTTCTATCCTGTATATAATCTGGTTTCTATCCTGTATATAATCTTGGTTTCTATCCTGTATATAATCTGGTTCTATCCTGTACTGTTTATACACACACAGTGGCTGCATCCAAAATGGCACCTTAAAACGCCCCTCCGGCTTTTATAAAGCTAGGCATCTTCAGGTAGCTTCCCAATCCAGACACCAGACAGGGGGAAATGGATATAGCTTTAAATTAGTCTGCCCTGGAGCAGGTTAGTTCTGAAGGATTCGTTGCCGTAGAAAATGAACAGTTATCTGGAGTTGAACTTGAAGTAGTTACCTCGCTAACTCCTCCAACCTGGTTGGTAGGACACCCCTCAGGGAAGCCTGGTTGGTAGGACACCCCTCAGGGAAGCCTGGTTGGTAGGGACACCCATCGGGGAAGCCTGGTTGGTAGGACACCCATCAGGGAAGCCTGGTTGGTAGGACACCCATCAGGGAAGCCTGGTTTGTAGGACACCCCACAGGGAAGCCTGATTTGTAGGACAACCCCTCAGGGAAGCCTGATTTGTAGGACACCCCTCAGGGAAGCCTGATTTGTAGGACACCCTTCAGGGAAGCCTGGTTGGTAGAACACCCATCAGGGAAAGCCAGTCTGTCAACAAAGTCCTGCTTTTTAAAGCGTCTATACCGCCATCTGCTGTCAGTCCACTGCTGCTACTTAAACACAGAATAACATCTGCCACCCCTCAACCAAGCATGTGAAAGACTGTCTTAGTGAGTAAGTGTATGTATGTGTGTGTGTGTGTGTGTGTGTGTGTGTGTGTGTGTGTGTGTGTGTGTGTGTGTGTGTGTGTGTGGTTGTGTGTGTGTGTGTGTGTGTGTGTGTGTGTGTGTAGGTGTGTAGGTGTGTGTGTTTGTGTGTGTGTGT
This sequence comes from Oncorhynchus kisutch, assembly GCF_002021735.2. Taxonomy (NCBI): domain Eukaryota; kingdom Metazoa; phylum Chordata; class Actinopteri; order Salmoniformes; family Salmonidae; genus Oncorhynchus; species Oncorhynchus kisutch. The sequence goes on along the minus strand of NW_022265014.1, from coordinate 642,121 downwards.
GTAGGTTTGTAGAATGTGTGTAGGAGTGTTGGTGTGTGTTTGGTGCAGCTCCTCTCACCCTCCTGTCACCCTCCTCTCCTCCTCCTCCTCCTCTGACCCTCCTCCTCCTCCCTCTGACCCTCCTCCTCCTCCTCTGACCCTCCTCCTCCTCACCCTCCTCCTTACCCTCCTCTCATCCTCCTCTCCTCCTCCTCCTTCTCTCACCCTCTCCTCCTCCTCCTCCTCTCCTCCTCCTCCTCCTCATCTCCTCCTCCTCTCCTCATCTCCTCCTCCTCTCCTCCTCCTCCTCCTCCTCCTCCTCCTCTCCACCCTCCTCTCATCCTCCTTCCCATCCCCCTCCCATCCCCAACTCCTCCCCCTCTCCTCCTCCCTCCTCTCCCCAACTCCTTCCCCTCTCCTCCTCCTCCTCTCCCCAACTCCTTCCCCTCTCCTCCTCCTCCTCTCCCCAACTCCTCCCCCTCTCCTCCTCCCCCTCTCCTCCTCCTCCTCTCCTCCTCCTCCTCTCCTCCTCCCATCCCCAACTCCTCCCCCTCTCCTCCTCCTCCTCTCCCCAACTCCTTCCCCTCTCCTCCTCCTCCTCTCCCCAACTCCTCCCCCTCTCCTCCTCCTCCTCTCCTCCTCCTCCTCTCCTCCTCCCATCCCCAACTCCTCCCCCTCTCCTCCTCCTCCTCTCCCCCAACTCCTTCCCCTCTCCTCCTCCTCCTCTCCCCAACTCCTCCCCCTCTCCTCCTCCTCCTCTCCTCTTCTCCACCTGTCATCCTCCTTCTCACTCTTAGAATTTCATGTTGCCAATGGCTACAGGCCTATCACACACACCAACTCTATATAATTGTCACACTGCTAGTGAGATAGAGGTTGGGGGCCAAGGAGTCCGACGTAACCATGGCAACAGCATTATGTTGCCGATGGAGAGGACGAAGAGGGGGAAAAAGAAGTCCAGCGAAAGACTGTCTCAAGACAGACCAGACAGTTATAGACTGTCTCAAGACAGACCAGTCAGTTATAGACTGTCTCAAGACAGACCAGTCAGTTATAGACTGTCTCAATACAGACCGGTCAGTTATAGACTGTCTCAATACCGACCGGTCAGTTATAGACTGTCTCAATACCGACCAGTCAGTTATAGACTGTCTCATACCGACCAGTCAGTTATAGACTGTCTCAATACAGACCGGTCAGTTATAGACTGTCTCAATACAGACCAGTCAGTTATAGACTGTCTCAATACAGACCAGTCAGTTATAGACTGTCTCAAGACAGACCAGACAGTTATATACTGTCTCAAGACAGACCAGTCAGTTATAGACTGTCTCAATACAGACCAGACAGTTATAGACTGTCTCAATACAGACCAGACAGTTATAGACTGTCTCAAGACACACCAGTCAGTTATAGACTGTCTCAAGACAGACCAGACAGTTATATACTGTCTCAAGACAGACCAGTCAGTTATAGACTGTCTCAATACAGACCATTCAGTTATAGACTGTCTCAATACAGACCAGTCAGTTATAGACTGTCTCATTACCGACCAGTCAGTTATAGACTGTCTCAATACCGACCAGTCAGTTATAGACTGTCTCAATACCGACCAGTCAGTTATAGACTGTCTCAATACAGACCAGTCAGTTATAGGACTGTCTCAAGACAGACCAGACAGTTATATACTGTCTCAAGACAGACCAGTCAGTTATAGACTGTCTCAATACAGACCAGACAGTTATAGACTGTCTCAAGACACACCAGTCAGTTATAGACTGTCTCAAGACAGACCAGACAGTTATATACTGTCTCAAGACAGACCAGTCAGTTATAGACTGTCTCAATACAGACCAGTCAGTTATAGACTGTCTCAATACAGACCAGTCAGTTATAGACTGTCTCAATACAGACCAGTCAGTTATAGACTGTCTCAATACCGACCAGGTCAGTTATAGACTGTCTCAATACCGACCAGTCAGTTATAGACTGTCTCAATACCGACCAGTCAGTTATAGACTGTCTCAATACAGACCAGTCAGTTATAGACTGTCTCAATACAGACCAGTCAGTTATAGACTGTCTCAATACAGACCAGTCAGTTATAGACTGTCTCAATACCGACCAGTCAGTTATAGACTGTCTCAATACCGACCGGTCAGTTATAGACTGTCTCAATACCGACCAGTCAGTTATAGACTGTCTCAATACCGACCAGTCAGTTATAGACTGTCTCAATACCGACCTGTCAGTTATAGACTGTCTCAATACCGACCAGACAGTTATAGACTGTCTCTCAATACCGACCAGTCAGTTATAGACTGTCTCTCAATACAGATCAGGACAGTTATAGACTGTCTCAAACGTCCTTCTATTCCCTGTGTAGTGTATAGGAATATAATTCAGTATTCAGACCCGTTGACTTTATCCACATGTTGTTACATTTGCAGCCTTATTCAAAAATGTAGTCAATTATTTTCCCCCCCCTCATCAATCTACACACAATTATCCATCATTGTCACGCTGGTATAAATGTGTCGGGAGACAGGTGCAGGAATGCGTAATAGTTTTTTTTTTTTTCCCAAATTACAGCGTGCCGTGAAAAGGCACGGACGAAGACCAAACAAACACGTACACAAAACACAGGGTTGAAACCCAAAACAAAAGAGCGAGGAGCATCTCAAATAACAACACAATGATTAACACACGGGGGACGAGACCCGTAATCATCTGCACAATATATGTGCCACGAAAGCCCAAAACAACATGACACAGATACTCACACGAAACAACGGACATTGGAACAATAATCGCCAGGACAATGGTGAACAAAAGGGCACACTTATATAATTACTAATCAATGGGAATAGGGACCAGGTGTGCGTGATGACAGTTCCGGAAGGATCCGTGACAGTCCCCCCCCTGGTGCATTGCACTAGCAGCGTAATGACACCCGGCCTCGAGGGCGATCAGCGATCACAGGAACGCAGTGTGGTTCAATTAGGACCCGATGCAGCTTGCCGAAGTTGACGGCATCATTGGATATCAACACAGCAGCACAATTCTTTTTTTTTCTCCACTAGTTGGTCTTTTGATCAATCACATCAGATATTTTTTCAGAGTTGATCTGATTGGTTTAAAGACCAATTCGTGAAACAAAGATCAGAATTGTACCACTGGTGTAGATGAAGCATGTTATAGTACACACTACGTTTTGACCATTGGAATACAGTCATGTTCCCTTTATAGTACACACTACGTTTGACCACTTGGAATACAGTCATGGTCCCTTTATAGTACACTACGTTTGACCACTTGGAATACAGTCATTTGCCTTTATAGTACACACTACATTTGACCACTTGGAATACAGTCATGTCCCTTTATAGTACACACTACGTTTGACCAATTGGGAATACAGTCACTGTTCCCTTTATAGTACACACTACGTTTGACCACTTGGAATACAGTATGTTCCCTTTATAGTACACACTACGTTTGACCACTTGGAATACAGTCATGTTCCCTTTATAGTACACACTACGTTTGACCACTTGGAATACAGTCATGTTCCCTTTATAGTACACACTACGTTTGACCACTTGGAATACAGTCATGTTCCCTTTATAGTACACACTACGTTTGACCACTTGGAATACAGTCATGTTCCCTTTATAGTACACTACGTTTGACCACTTGGAATACAGTCATGTTCCCTTTATAGTACACACTACGTTTGACCACTTGGAATACAGTCATGTTCCCTTTATAGTACACACTACGTTTGACCACTTGGAATACAGTCATGTTCCCTTTATAGTACACACTACATTTGACCACTTGGAATACAGTCATGTTCCCTTTATAGTACACACTACGTTTGACCAATTGGAATACAGTCATGTTCCCTTTATAGTACACACTACGTTTGACCACTTGGAATACAGTCATTTCCCTTTATAGACACACTACGTTTGACCACTTGAAATACAGTCATGTTCCCTTTTATAGTACAACTACGTTGACCACTTGGAATACAGTCATGTTCCCTTTATAGTACACACTACGTTTGACCACTTGGAATACAGTCATGTTCCCTTTATAGTACACACTACGTTGACCACTTGGATACAGTCATGTTCCCTTTATAGTACACACTACGTTTGACCACTTGGAATACAGTCATGTTCCCTTTAATAGTAACACTACATTTGACCACTTGGAATACAGTCATGTTCCCTTTATAGTACACACTAAGTTTGACCAATGGAATACAGTCATGTTCCTTTATAGTACACACTACGTTTGACCACTTGGAATACAGTCATGTTCCCTTTATAGTACACACTACGTTTGACCACTTGGAATACAGTCATGTTCCCTTTATAGTACACACTACGTTTGACCACTTGGAATACAGTCATGTTCCCTTTATAGTACACACTACGTTTGACCACTTGGAATACAGTCATGTTCCCTTTATAGTACACTACGTTTGACCACTTGGAATACAGTCATGTTCCCTTTATAGTACACTACGTTTGACCACTTGGAATACAGTCATGTTCCCTTTATAGTACACTACGTTTGACCACTTGGAATACAGTCATGTTCCCTTTATAGTACACTACGTTTGACCACTTGGAATACAGTCATGTTCCCTTTATAGTACACTATGTTTGACCACTTGGAATACAGTCATGTTCCCTTTATAGTACACACTACGTTTGACCAATTGGAATACAGTCATGGTTCCCTTTATAGTACACACTACGTTTGACCAATTGGAATACAGTCATGTTCCCTTTATTAGTAACACTACGTTTGACCACTTGGAATACAGTCATGGTCCCTTTATAGTACACACTACGTTTGACCACTTGGAGTACAGTCATGGTCCCTTTATAGTACACTACGTTTGACCACTTGGAATACAGTCATGGTCCCTTTATAGTACACTACGTTGACCACTTGGAATACAGTCATGTTCCCTTTATAGTACACACTACGTTTGACCACTTGGAGTACAGTCATGTTCCCTTTATAGTACACACTACATTTGACCACTTGGAATACAGTCATGTTCCCTTTATAGTACACACTACGTTTGACCACTTGGAATACAGTCATGGTCCCTTTATAGTACACACTACGTTTGACCACTTGGAATACAGTCATGTTCCCTTTATAGTACACACTACATTTGACCACTTGGAATACAGTCATGTTCCCTTATAGTACACTACGTTTGACAACTTGGAATACAGTCATGTTCCCTTTATAGTACACACTACGTTTGACCACTTGGAATACAGTCATGTTCCCTTTATAGTACACTACGTTTGACCAATTGGAATACAGTCATGGTCCCTTTATAGTACACACTACGTTTGACCACTTGGAATACAGTCATGTTCCCTTTATAGTACACACTACGTTTGACCACTTGGAATACAGTCATGTTCCCTTTATAGTACACACTACGTTTGACCACTTGGAATACAGTCATGTTCCCTTTATAGTACACTACGTTTGACCACTTGGAATACAGTCATGTTCCCTTTATAGTACACTACGTTTGACCACTTGGAATACAGTCATGTTCCCTTTATAGTACACACTACGTTTGACCACTTGGAATACAGTCATGGGTTATTTATTTTATTTTTTATTTTCACATTTATTTAACTAGGCAAGTCAGTTAAGAACAAATTCTTATGTACAATGACGGCCTACCATAAGGAAAAAAAGGATCCTGCGGGGACGGGGACGGGGACGGGGACGGGGATTAAAATTTAAATAAAAAATGATATAGGACAAAACACACATCAAGACAACAGAGACACAAAGAGAGACCTAAAGACAACAGAGACACAAAGAGAGACCTAAAGACAACAGAGACACCAAAGAGAGACCTAAAGACAACAGAGACACAAAGAGAGACCTAAAGACAACAGAGACACAAAGAGAGACCTAAAGACAACAGAGACACAAAGAGAGACCTAAAGACAACAGAGACATAAAGAGAGACCTAAAGACAACAGAGACACAAAGAGAGACCTAAAGACAACAGAGACACAAAGAGAGACCTAAAGACAACAGAGACACAAAGAGAGACCTAAAGACAACAGAGACACAAAGAGAGACCTAAAGACAACAGAGACACAAAGAGAGACCTAAAGACAACAGAGACATAAAGAGAGACCTAAAGACAACAGAGACACAAAGAGAGACCTAAAGACAACAGAGACATAAAGAGAGACCTAAAGACAACAGAGACACAAAGAGAGACCTAAAGACAACAGAGACACAAAGAGAGACCTAAAGACAACAGAGACACAAAGAGAGACCTAAAGACAACAGAGACACAAAGAGAGACCTAAAGACAACAGAGACACAAAGAGAGACCTAAAGACAACAGAGACACAAAGAGAGACCTAAAGACAACAGAGACACAAAGAGAGACCTAAAGACAACAGAGACACAAAGAGAGACCTAAAGAAAACAGAGACACAAAGAGAGACCTAAAGACAACAGAGACACAAAGAGAGACCTAAAGACAACAGAGACACAAAGAGAGACCTAAAGACAACAGAGACACAAAGAGAGACCTAAAGACAACAGAGACACAAAGAGAGACCTAAAGACAACAGAGACAGAACATAGCAGGGCAGCATTAACCTGACAACAGAGACACAACATAAAGAGAGACCTAGACAACAACATAGCAAGGCAGCATTAACCTGACAACATAGCAGGGCAGCATTAACCTGACAACAGAGACACAACATAAAGAGAGACCTAAGACAACAACATAGCAAGGCAGCATTAACCTGACAACAGAGACACAACATAAAGAGAGACCTAAGACAACAACATAGCAAGGCAGCATTAACCTGACAACATAGCAGGGCAGACAACAGAGACATAAAGAGAGACCTAAGACAACAACATAGCAGGGCAGACAACAGAGACATAAAGAGAGACCTAAGACAACAACATAGCAGGGCAGCATTAACCTGACAACAGAGACACAACATAAAGAGAGACCTAAGACAACAACATAGCAGGGCAGCATTAACCTGACAACAGAGACATAACATAAAGAGAG